>NC_055688.1:26003601-26303601 GCF_017639745.1 Melanotaenia boesemani | reverse complement strand
TAAATGTAAATGGCATGTAACTTAGAAAACCCTATTTTTCCTGAATAATTCCTGTGGATGGATTCTTTCTCTGAAATACAGGAAAAAGGAACGTTTAACAAAAGCCTCACATCACCAGGCTGACAAGCTGCTAGAGCGTACTGTAGGTGGTTGTATTGCTGTTGTCCAGATAGAGCAAAGTCCAGTCCAAATAATAATTGGTCTCCAAGACTGATTTTCATGTTATGAGAATTCCCTTAAGACATGCAGGATGCAGGTCAAAGACTTTTCTCTGCTTTTCAAATGTCCGTCCCAGCAATGAAGCCGGCTTAATATTAGAAGTCTGTTAGTTTTATTGCTCAGAATTTTTATAGAACTGATGCTAAGTTGTCTTCACTCTTGCATCCTTTCTGTCCTGTCTGTGATCAGTAAATCACATTTATACTAATAGTTTTATGTTTTTGATTTGAGTTGTTTTGTGTTTTTTTATTATTACAATGTCGTAATAGTAAATACTGGAAACAAGGAGACTTTTGTTCGAAGTATTTACTCAATTCTCAAATGGCTTTATTGTTCCTCTTTCACACGGTTTTGCGTGCAGTTTGGACTAAAACCTGAAGTCAAATCCTGGTATGAGAGGGGTAGACCAGAGATGTTAATATAATAGCCGGAAGCGAAAGATGACTCGTGTTTGAAATAGACTACTGCGTGCAGGGAGTCTATAAGTAAATCTGGTACAGACTATTTTCTCTTACAGCTGCTCTTTTTTTGTTTGTTTCTTTCAGGAGGACATCTCCAAACTCAGGAGAAAGATTGAGAAGGCCAAGAAACCAGCTGAGAAAATCAGCAACGGAGACGAGATCCTGAATGAAGAGATTAGTGAATACAAGGTAAGTTTTAGAGGTACCAAATAATAAAAAAAAATTCATTTAGTTTTTCACAGACATTTCTAAATCTATTCATGCAGCAGATAAAAGGATGTAGATCACACTCATGTGTTCTTAATCATCTTCTTGTTTGTTGTTTTAATATGTACTCCAATAATGCCTGTCACATGATTTTTGTCTGCAATTTGGCATTTTTAGGAAATATAGGAGGCTTTCTAGCAGTGGAATAGTTAGAATCTTTCCAAAGTTACTCAGATTGAATGAAATATATTAATGTGTAAAAGTGATAAATTCAAGAAACCATTCGAAACAAAGTTAATTTATTTATCTAGACTGATTTTTATCTAACTATAGTCTTAGTGCCAGTCTAAACAGGTGTGATTAACTTTGCTTCAGTGGTATTAATTTTCTCTTCAAATGTTTCCTCTGATAAATACGTCCTCGTGTTTATCATGTTAGCACTGGAAAAATTATAGGTGTCTGAGCTTGTGTTTCTTGATGTGAACATCTGAGATGTGAAACAGTCTCTGAGCTGATAGCTTTTTGGCAAAATGTTGACAGTTTTTAAACTTTTGTGTGAGTGTGATCAAGCTGTTTTCACAGGAACAGAGTTGGACACTGAATTCCACCCAAATGTGGGAAACCTCAGTTTTCACAATTAGCTCCAACTCCACTATCATTTGTCCATAAAGTAGCTAATAGTTTTATATAATTATGAGCCCAAATACTTTATTGATGGCTGTATTTGATTTACAAGGTTAATGCGTCAGCTGTAGTCACAAGGCTCATTTTCTGCCATAGATGGCATTCCCCAAAAAAATAAAAACAAACAAATGGTTTCTCTATTTATCATTGAAACCATTCCCTGCTTCTTTCCATCTCCCAGGCCCGTCTAACGTGTCCCTGCTGCAACTCTCGGGTGAAGGACGCTGTACTGACAAAGTGCTTCCACGTCTTCTGCTTCGAATGTGTCAAGACGCGCTACGACACCCGCCAGAGGAAGTGCCCCAAATGCAACGCTGCCTTCGGAGCCAATGACTTCCATCGCATTTACATAGGCTGAATCCACGTTCCTTCACCACTTGGAACAAAGGAGAAGAAGAAAATCAGCAAGATGAGCAGTGGTAAAAACACTGCCTGGAGCGAGACTCTGCACTCATCTCCCCCTTCCTCTTGCAGGATATTGTTAGCTTAAAATCACATGTTGATCTCAGTGATGCTTAAAAAGAAGAGACTTGTTTAGATTTTTTTTTTCCCTAATGACTGAAGCTTCTCCCATCTGCCATTCGCTACTTTCCTGATGTTCTTTGGTGAAGAATGAATAGTTGATTTACAAACTAAAGCTCGTGGTTCTTGTCTTCTCATAAAAAAATATGAAGAAATGCACGTGCAGTGACAAAAAGCATTCCTCCTAGTGTTGCAGATAATGTCAGTATGTATGTAGTTTTGACTGTGTTTCTCATATATATATATATATATATATATATATATATACATATATATATATATGTGTGTGTGTGTGTGAAATTTTCCAGTTCTTTGCCCCTGAAATCTTTAATATCTTTTGGGTGTGTGAGGTATAATTGCTGCTTCTACTAGTTATTAAAAACATATAAAAGAATAGCTTTTGGCTCCTCTTTAAAGTTATTTTTAAATCTTGAAACCATGTAAGTACTCTTAACATTTGACCAGGGCAAATAAACCACAAATCCCAGTGTGCACATCTCTGTTTATCCCAGTGCAGCAGAGCGCCGCCCTCCTCCAGTTTCTCCTCCTCGAGGATCCAGACGTATTTGAACAGTGGAAACGGTCGTTAGAAACGCTGGAAGGAAGGGAGTGACAAGGGAGGGCTTTTCTTTTAAGGTTGTGCAACATAATCCATCGCAGCCGTGAATTTGATGCAAGATCGGGGACAAAGGAGCTGCAAAGAGTGCATGGCGTGCGGCTCCGCACTGAATTAAGAAGCTTTGGGAGACTCGTGCTCGCAGCGTCACCACGTTCTTCGTAAATCTGGCACAAAGGGAAACTTTGGGATATTACTGCTGCCTCGTATCTTCTTCGTATAAACTCTGCTTTGCGTCCTTGCTTATGGTTTTATATTTGGACTTTCTCTCCAAGCCTGTAACTGTCCCCCACCAAATATAGCCACTGGTAATGCTGGAGCGCCCTTGAGGAGCGGATTGATTGGATGTTTGCAACGCTGCCAAAGTTTATCATTAAACGTTTAAAATATTGTGACCCGGCAGAGATTTTACTGACCAGCACTTAAAAAAAAAACCAGCTAATCTAATTATCAGATTGGACGCTTGATAGCTGGGGCGTTATTATCATCATCATTATTATTTCCACATTTGGCTGTCTGTTGTGATATATGTTGACTGAAAAGCCTCCTAACAGAAGCCATTTTTAAGTCTTAGAATTTCCTGAAGCTGCCCAACCTGCTCCGGACTACAGCCTTAACCTGTGCGCGCACATCTTGGCTAACATTTTTCTATTGTTCTCAAAATCCTTTCACCGGCGGACGGTTGCGTGCGTCTGGCTGTAGGACGCGGTGCCATGGCTCGGTTTTTGATAGCTGCCTTCGTGTTGGCTCTCGGTGTGGCGGTGGGCTGGGCTGGATCTGAAGCTGGAGGCAAGCAGGCCAAGGCAGAGAGCCCACCAATGATCACCCTTCATACCCTGATCATGGGAACCTGCCAGGAGATCCAGCGTTACACGGAGTCGATGGTGGGAACCAGCGTGATACGGTCAGCAGCTGAGGTATACAGACCTGGTCCACCGGGTTACACTCTTTCCTGCATTAGGAAGTGGATTTGATCTCAATTATTTCTTTAATTCTTAATAGTCTAACGTCACTGTTTGTCCTATTCTTGACCAGTAACTGGTTACTAATTTTCAGCTCCAACCTTGTCACCCCTCTTCACTCTTCACACACATTCCTCTTTCCATGCTCCTCAACTTGTTAATCTTCCTTCTGATCCCCTCATCTTCTCTGGCCTCATTTCATGCATCCCCCTTCTCACCCATGCAAACGCACACCCACATCTCTGTCTCCCTGCCTCCACCCTGCTGTGGCTTCCTTCTCTTCAGAGTGCAGTTTTGTTTCTTGAGTCATTGCTTGGCCAAGAGAACGTCTATTCAGTAGCCATGGTAAGAAACCTCCTGAGTGTTTCAACACACTATCCCCCCCATTAGCATGGTCCCTTAAACAGAGCCGACCTTGTGGGGCTCAGTTTAGCCATTGTAACATCTGTAGTTGGAGAAGAATAGATGCATGACCTTGTAGAATTGTCTCTACATTTGTGATATTTGCATGTTCTGCTGCAGATTAGATTTTGTGTATGTATGTAGCTCACTGTAACTCAGATGGTGTCTCTGAATGCAAAATGTTGGGTGTATGCACTAAATGACTCCATGCGACCACAAATTACAGAAAACCTCCCTCCATTTGAACTTCTCTGCACATTTGAGGTTGTAAAAGAGACATTTTTACTTTGTAAAAACATTTTTATCTGTAGAAAGTATAACAGGTTTGCACTGACTGTACACTAAAATGTTCAAAAATTTTGTCAGATCATGTTACCCTGTTCTCTTTTCTGGGTACTATCAGTATGGCTTTTGTGTATCTATTTAATTTAGGTTTGTCTGGATATGCACTGTTGTTTTTTGGGGCAACAGGTCCATAAAACATAAAAAGCTTTGATTAGTTCAGTCCTCACTTACATTCTTCATATAGATATTGAGCCAACGGTAATTAGGTGTGTTTTCAAGTTACATGCACACACTGACATGGAGTGGCAGATGCTTGACTCTCACTCTGACAGCCTGAACTGGCCTTGTTCCTGTGTGTAGTACAACAGGTGCAGATAAGATCCCTGTCCAACTGACTGGGCTACTCTTGACCTTGCTGGACAAGGCTGTACTATGTCTAAGTGTTGTAGGGCTTTTTATGTTTCTTCTGTGGGAGGGGGTGTTAGTGAAGAGAGGCTGTACAGGAATAGAGAGGGTTGTTTTCCAGCTGTCACCCGCATGCAAAGCTGTCTGTTCAACAATACAACAGCTCTTCTGTCATGAGGTGCATCACTCAGTCCATAAGAGTTCCTTGTTTAATGGGTGTCAAGTGCTGTTGTAAATGTCAGTTGTTCTGTCTGTAATCCAGCGTAATAAATTACTCTGTAGCTCCCTCCACATTCCCGTCTTTTGCCCCTGCATGATCAGAATGCTGCCTCTCTTCATTGTTGCCTTGTATGATTAAGTAAAACACGTCTCCACCCTCCCTTCCACACCAATACAGTTTCTGGAGACGGTGATCCGATTCTTGGCTGAAGGAGCTGCCAGCGGCCTGAATGTCATCGCAGTTTATGTCACAGAGATCCTCAGGGTCACAGGATTTGATGGTGGGTGATTAGCCTTGATTTTATCTGAAGTGCTAAGGCTTTGCTGCTTTTCCACTTTTGTGTAGTTCACAAAAAAATTGTGTGCTGCATGAGGAGAAAGTTTGTTTCAATGAAAGTTTTTTAAGTGCAAGTGGAAATATGCTGCCCTGCCTCAGGGCAGTCGGTCTGCCACACCTTTTTTTAGATGTTTACTTCTCTTTCTTTTGCTCTAACAGACAGGTATTTTCAAGTTTTCTTCTTTATGAAAATATCTAAGTACCTAAACACCTGAGCTGGATTTCCTTTCTCCACAGTTGCGCTGACATTGCCCCGCTTCACTCCAGAGGGTGTGACCGCCGTTGCCCAATGGGGTCTGGTGGGACTCATTGGATACTGGGGGCTGACCATCATCCTCCGTCTGCTGATTGTTGTGGTGAAGCGAGTGTTCTGGGTGGTGAAAACAGTCTTGGCGCTCTGGTTTTTTGGACTGATCGTGACTGACAAGAGCGCATCTGCAGACACCACAGCAGTTCGACTGAGCGGCCTGGTGCTGACATGCGTCCTGTTGACTTTCCTCACATCTGGCTCTGACAAGTCTTGTGTAGTGGAGAACCGACTGAGCACCCTGGAGGGCCGGCTGAAGGCTGTAGAGAAGAGGAAAGGGGAGTAATGATGATAAAGGGTGGACAAAGGTGATGATAATAATGTAGGCTGAGAAAGTGGTAACACTAAATGATTTTAATATCTGTGAGAAATGTGGGAAATAAAGTAATCTCTGGGATTTTTAATCAGAAATGCTCTTTTTCTTGGCCTCCAAAAAAAAAAAAAAAATAGAATGTTTACCTTAATATAAAATATGGTTGGTAATAAACATTATTTATATACTGTTTCTCTTATCTGTGTCACAAAGCCAAACAATGAAAAAGAATGTGCACAGTAGACGAGACAATGATGATCAATTTAAAAATGCTTAAAAATTAGAATAGAAAAAAATGAAAGACTTTCTAAAAATATTTCCTATTAAAACAAACAAAATTTTTCACTTGAAGGGGGCCTTAAGGAGAACTTCCAAAGTGTTTAGGCTACATTCTGTAAGAGTCATGCATGACTATCAATATATTTTTTTCCACCTGCTAGTGGTGCTAAATTAAAACACTGCTTGTCATATTAGTTATGTCAGAGTTATCCCCTTGACAACATTTATCCGGACCAAGTCCGTTGCCCTCCAAAATCATTACAAGATGTCAACCAGCTGCCAGAACAGCTAGTACATGAAACCTATTTCCTCTGGATGGAAAGAGTCTCAGATTAGGATACATCAAGTCGATTTTAAACAGCCAGTCTTGTATTATAAGCTTCTACATTCCTGCTGTCCACTTAACTAGAAGATGATGTGATCATCCTGGTTTGCGCCCCCCGCTGCAATTCCGACTGAATATCCCAGTCTCTGTGCCAAAATGATCATTCCTACTAGCTCACCCTGCAGCACTCAACTCACCGCCCTCCTTCACCCCACTGCTGTGGTAGAGTGCCAAGTGGGCTTGAAACAAATCAGTGACAGCTCCCACTGCCACCACTCTTTCCGCCTCATCAAATGGAGAGCCAACAAAGATACAGCAACTCGGTCAGAACATTTATACAACACTAGAAAAAGCTATTTTTAGCCATCACTTTAAAAACACTCCACTGTATTAAATCATATAAAAATCAAAGATCTTAAAACCAGATTAACACCAGATGAACTGGATTAAAACCAAAAAGAATTTTTTTTTTTTTTTTTTTTGGTGTTTTGGTCAGACGGCAGCATTTCCAAACTGCAGTTCTACACTAATAAAATCCTGATTTTACCGCCAGATTGTCATCTGACAAAACCAACATTCTGATACCTTAAAACCAGTGCTTACACTTAAATGATTCACCTCCTGTGCATACATGCTGGTGGTCCAATTAAATAGTCAGGCCAAACTGGAACCGGTTTATTATTTCTTTAAAAATCTTGATGTAAAATATTTGCACAGTGGAGTCTGTGTGGATCAAATGAACACAGCGGTTGTAAAGCTTTTACAAACAAAGAACAGAAGTACATCACAAATCTGCAGTTCATCTTAGTTCTACAGAATATTTAGTATTTTAGGTTTTTCCTATTCACAGCTTCTCTGGCTTGCCTCATCCGCATCCACCTCAGTGTAAGATTGTTAAAAGGCGGCAGCCATTTAAGGAGAAAAAACTTGCAGTAAGGGATTTACTGGTGAGCAGCAGTTTCAGCTGCTTTCTATATACAGAGTTTATGAGAGTTTACTCTATATTTATGCTAATTTGACTCAGTTGAGGAACTTGTTGGTAACAAGTTACTGTAAGTGGGGTGGGGTATAAACTGGTTGAGTGGCTGCCTCACAAAGAGAAGCAGCAGCGCCTTGGTGCACTGAAGAGGCTGTAAGGAGAATACAATAAAAATACAAGCCATGTTTTAAAGTTTTTATTTTAATTGACCTGGCACAGAATGGAAATATACTGAAATACATTTAGAAAAGTGAACCACTCTTAGTGTTCTTATAAGGTTAAACAAATACATTTACACAAAAGTCATGCATTTCAAAACATTCATATGTGATAACATTAATGACATTAATTATTCAAACTCTACCATTGTATTAAAGTGTGTATGAGTGTTAATTATAGTATAATGGTAGTTACTGTTTAGAAAGGCTGCAGATGTACTGTAGTGAAACTGACATTTGCAGTAATGCACTTCTGGCACAATGTTGACGGTAGTGCAGCTACGAGGTGTCGAGGTATTCTGTTCTTACTCCAATAAAAAATGTATTAGGAAAAGGCAGTCAGTGTCTGACAATGTAGTGCATATTCATCATAAACTCAAAAAAAAAAAAAAAAAAATAGTCCATACAGAGATGTCCAAGAGACTGAGACCAAATAGAGGACGTAACATTTCCATGTTTCTTGTTCATGTAAATAGACATACAAATTCAAGTTTCCAGCCTACTACTGGTCACTAAGGGGTACTGTCTAGTGGGAAATATAGTTTCAGAAAAATGTGAAGGCGCCTGAAGACAGACAGAGCCTCTCTCTGAGTGAAAGGGGGCAGCGTAGAGAATGACAGTGCATGTTGTTTTATATTCCAACCAAAAGTAATCACTCCACTGCGGGATCAATACAGCACCACAGCTTTGATTATGAAGAGATAAAACAAACTTCATTACATTTAAAAAAAAATGTGAAACAGCAAACACAAGTAAAAAATCTAGTACAGACTGTCTTTGCCTCAGAGGATAGGTGGCATTCCCTTCAGACACATAATGCCACAGTGGATGATTGTAAGGAGTCCCATTTCCATATTAATCCAAGCTGGAGGTAGCAGGCTGAGGCTTTTTATTTCTTTTTTTAGAAGCACCAATACTGCAGCATGTTAGAGCTTTAAAGAAATACCGGAATACAGTAAACTACATACTGTCCTCATGCACTGGATATTTTTAGAGGAGGCACTTGACTGACAAGCATTTCTGACGTTACAAAAGGCTCCTTGGGTCCTTTTCAGTGAATGTGCAGGATGTCAGGCTTGAAAAGGGGGATAAAGACTGTACCTACTGCTTGTCTTTGAGACATTTTTCAGAAAATAAACTTTTCACTCAAAGCAGGTGGTTTCATGTTTAACAAAAATACTACTTTGCATTTAGTACTGAATAGAAATATCCTCACAGTTGGTCTCAAAACATTGGACTCTAGTCTGTCTGTGTTCCACATCTACATTTAACTGTACCAGCATCAAATATTACAACCTGTTTCAATGTTAATGCATTACAGAGATAGGCTGGCTAAATATGAAGCACCAGTTAAAATACAAGGCCGTGCACAGGTGATATACTATATATTCCCTGAAAACATGCATAGAAAGAGGAAACAAAGTATTTGATAAGTAATCTAGAGATATATACTAGCTTAAATATTTAGACAGAGGGAAACAGCTAGTTTGGTTTTGTACGAAGGAAAGCACTTTAGGGAAAAAAAAAAGCTCCAATAAAAATGTTATCTTTTGTTTAATCCATAAAAAAGAAATTAAATATTTTTCTTGCCCATTTATTTAATTATTTTTCTTTTATTATTATTATTATTATTATTATTATTATTATTATTATTATTATTAATTTTCCCAAAATAATGAATTATTATTTTTATGTAGCATTAATGAGTACATTTAAAAGGCTCCTATGTGTTACTATTGCAAAAACACACCATTAATAGGGTAAAACCAACCTTGAGTCCTTGTATATTTAAGTCTTTCAGAGGAAGTTTAATTTGTCTGAGGTATAAACATCGGTGTGATGGGTATTCATGTTAAAATTTATCCCCTTTATTTTAAATTGTGGCTCTTGGTCAGAACAAAGTGGGAAAGTTGGAGCATCCGTTTGTTCTGCCGGAGCTGAAACCTGCAGAAAAAAAAATATTTAAATGTGCATCACCACAGTAATGTATTAGTGCAAAATACAGTTATGTATGCTTTTGTTCCAAAGAATATTCATACCAAATTATTTCCATAGTTTATAAGCATAACACAGTAATTGTACCAGGATTATGTGTAGAAAATATTAGCAGAATAGCTAACAAACTACAAATCTTACATCAATTTTTCAGTTTTGAAATCTGAGTTTTGCAATAAACCAAATAATCTGAAAACTTCTAACATTCATAAAAGATGTGGAAACAACAGAAGATGAAGATAACAGATTTTCTACACCAAGTCTCAAACAACGAGCTCACCATCTTATAAAATGAGACATGGATCAATAAATAAACTGGACATTGCAACCTTCAAAGGTTAGCGTCATTTTAAACAAACTACACTGGCTTATTTTAGCAGAACAGCAGAAAGCAACAATAAAGAAAAGGCTTGTGTAACCAGTGGGTCCTACCTCAGAATAAGGAGGTGGCAGTTCAGTTGGAGGATTATGTATCTGCAGGGTAAAACAATTTCTATTAGCAAGTGCAAAGCAAGAGAAAGGACACAGAAGACACAAAAGACAATGAATGAATGAGACACAACACACACTAACCAGCAGATCAGATGCAGCATGAGAAGTTTCGGTGTGGCAGGGTGTCTCAGAGGGCTCAGTGGGTTGGTTTGGCCTCAGTCCAACAGGTTCTTGGTCATACTGCAGTTTGAATTCAACAGATGGATTATAACCACATTGCATCATAATGTACATTTAAGTAGCATCAATGGACAAACATGTTCACCTTATGATAATACACAGATGGTTGGTCATTATTATCAGGAGCAGCAGCAGCATCAGACTCGGCAGCAGACTCTGTGCTGTCCTTTTTTGAGGATCCCTTCCCACAGCAGCAATACTTCAAGCAACAGCTCAAAAGTGCAAAGACTAAAGAGCCAATACCAGCAAAGAGGTAGGTGGAATTAAATTTAGAAGCTGAAACAAAAACGCCATAATTCAGTTAGTTAACTGGCATACCTCCCAAGTATAAGCAGATACTTGTTTTCTATCATTTTTATTATGTAAAACGTGATTTGACCTAAAGTCATATGTCAGTCATTTCCTTAAAGGGTCCCACGTTGGAGAAGATTTCAAAGTGACTAGCAGACTATAAATCACACAAACTTTTAATACTTTATTTATCAGTGGTTCTCAAACTGGGGGCCAGTCCCTCTGTATGGACATTAATGACCCTGCAGGAAAAAAGTTTGAGAACCACTGCTTTATATGATTGAGATGATAACATTAACACACTGGTACAGTGTGACACTTGTTACACATAGGTTACTTACGCTTCATTTCTAGTAACACCGTCAAGGCCTTGTCATCGTGATCTCTGACCTCAAAGCGTCCGGCACATGACATTTGGGCAGCCTTATTGGAAATCCAACATGGCTTTAAAAGCTTAAACCCCACGCAACCAGACTGGTCTGAATCCAGCAGCAACACGCCTTGACGAACTATCTGAATCTCATGATCAAATTCTGGAAAGAAGTAAATGTTGCAGGAGTTTGGCTCCAGATCGAAACTGAAGGCGAGTTGTTCCCCAGACATCAGACTGATGGTTCGGGTGTTGGCTGGGAGAGAAGATATTAAAGAGAATACAGATAAATGTACCACAAAATTACAACTAGAGAACAAGTATAAACCAAAATGCGGTAACAGATATTAGTTTGCTATTTTTTTTTTTTTTGAACTGACAAACTTGTTTTACTGGGTTAAAAAAAAAGACAAACATGCTGACATGCTCTGTGTCACCAGAATGCTGTTTATCAGATTGAGTGGCGCTTGTATAAAAATGTCCTTCATTTTGAAACTTCTCATTCTTTTTCTGGATCAAACAGATTGTTGTCTAGTTCAGCACAATAACCTATTAATTTTACTCAGGACCTGTCTCAGACTGATGTTTAACAAGCCGGTCATAAACCCCAGCCAATACAGTCCAAAGTATGATGCTGGCATCACTGCCTCCCTGTGAGCATGCTTGTTTTATTCAGTGTCCTCTCCAGAAGATTTGTTCACTGGTTTCAGCAGATCACAAATAATTTTTGCTTCTAACTTGATCTAATTATGTTTTATTCATATAGCACCAATTCATAACAAAATTTATTTCAGAGAAACTTCAGTTTAAGTAGCCAGTAATAAATTAAGTCATTATAAGACACTTAAATCCCATTAAGACAATTCTTCTATTTCCAGGTCTTTGTTATTATTAGTGTAGTTAGTGCATATTAACTGAAATTTTTGACACAGACCCAAACTGCAGATTCATCCCCAAAAAGCACCATTATCATGACATATTTGCTAAGTCTGGATGGTCCCTGTTGGCAAGTGTTCTGTTGAAGCCAGTTAATCATCTGGACGGGATGCTGAGATGTAATTCACGGGAGGGCAGAGCTGTCAGCGTGATATCTGGGGAACTGTTTGACAGCGATGTGTCCCAGCACTCCTTGAACAAAAAGTAAAATTGAACCACCAAGGTATAAGTTCACAGAAGCCTGAAGCTAAAGGAGAAAAGCTCAAACTGGAGAGCAGTATTTTGTTAAGTATGAGCATTTTTAATATCTCAGTGTGAAAATAAGAAACAACAAAGTGAAGAAACTCAACACATTTTTTGTCATATCTTAAGTAGGAAAATGACAGATTGTGTGCCTCAGACAATTAAAATACTTAACAAAAAAAAAGCATGAAATATGTTTTGGTAGTGACACATCTTTTGCATGTTTTTGCTATTAACCTTTAAATATAAATTTGCTGCCATCAGTGTTCAGTGGTTTTTAAAGGCTTGGAAAAAAAAAGCTTGAAACCAGAACCTTCCTGCTGTGAGCCAACAATGTGCCTGAATGCACCGCCAATGCCAAAGTATCATGGAGGAATTTTAGGTAAACTCACCTACTACCTCAACGGTCTTCGTTGAAAAAGTGGTCTCATCGCTGTTCCTTAATATATACCGGCCGCTGTCTTTTTGTGTGACATTATATATCACATAGTAGTACCCTTCCATCTTCCTCCTGGTGTCCTTGCTGGCCTCAGGGTTGTCACGTTTCCACAGGACTGATGTTTCTGTGCTGTACTTGGGCACAAATTCAATGGAATGAACCCAAATGAGTACTCTTATCTTATATTTGTTCCCATATTCTTCCCTGAAAGTGTCAGATGAAAGGCCTAAAAATGAAGGGGAAAAAAAAGATTAAATTGGCTTAACGTTGCAGTTATCCAAATTCTTACCTAAATCTACAAGATCAGGTCAGTTATATTATTGAATGATATCATTTCTAAATCTTAAAACACAATTCCAGATATTTTTCACACTCTCTTGCTTACATTTTTAAAGAAAATGTTGGTATATGTGTGATTCTTTCTTTGTCCAACTACTAACAAGTTCCTTCTGTGGAAGGAGTCGTCTTCGGTTATCATAAATATTATCTTCACTTGTAGTTATTCTTTGGCCACCAAACTTGGCTCTGTGTCAAATTTATTGAACTCAATCACATCTGCAAATGATTTTTGTCCTACTTCAAAAAAAGAAACAGCAACAAACAAAATGTTGCTAAAAACATTGCTTTCGAGTTTTTTTTGTGGCGAGGTAGGGCTGGGCGATTAATCGATAAAATCGATAAATCGAATTTTCCATTTCTGGAGATTAATTTTTTTGAAAATCGGGATTTTTTTCCATAGTTAGTTAGCAGCAGACTTAGCCCTCCCTCCACACCAGAACGGTGTTTGTCTGACAGATTTTCAGTGAAGTGACCGTCACTCACGCCTGGGATTTAGCTGTGCGTATAACTGTAGTGAGAAATGCTGCTCTCTAGGAGATGCAGAAATCAACTTAACCCACAAACCCTGGTTAAGAGACAACCTTCATCAGGGGAATTATTTCTGCAGTGGATCCTGTATGATAAGGATCCAGATGGAAAGAGATCACGGATGCATTGTGTCGCATATTTCAATGTAAGATATGAAGTCGTTTATATGGTGGAAAAGCTATGACATTATGTGCTTTAGTTTTGCTAGCATTCATCTATATAAACAAATGAATGATTTTAATAAGTTTATGTTTTGTAAAAGAAAAGGGAAAAAAAACGATTAAAATCGGAAATCGGATTTGGTTATAAAAAATCGGAGATTTTATTTTTAGGCCATATCGCCCAGTCCTATGGCGAGGCAAGGCAAATTAATTTGTATAGAACTTTTCATGTACAGAAATCCAATACACTGAAATCCAATTTAATCCAACACATCTACCACATGGTAAATTATTATTCAGAAGGACTTGTGATGATATTGACATGTTTAGGTATGAGGATTCTGCTTTGTGTTTATTATAAGGGCACAGTGGGTGGTCATACACTTGACAGCATGTAAACTGCCCACCTTGTCTGCAATAAGAAACTCAAGAAAATAACTTTGATCTTGTACTTTGTGGGAAAATGTTATCAAATTGTTCGAAACAGTGCTAAATATGTTTAGAATTACCATAGAAATTGCATCAATTCAAGACTAACAGGAGCTCTGTTAACTGTTGGCAGAATGCAGGAGAAAATGTTAAGGTGTGCAGTGGGAACAAGGCTGAGAACGCCATCTTGCAAGGAATGTCCTCGCATTACCTCTTAATTTAAGGACACTGTTCCCTAGTTAGACTTTGTTTTGTTTGGCTTAAAATAGTTCAATCTAATAGAGAGAGAGAAGAAATGGAGAAAGTATGATGGATTGTGCGTGATTAATAGTTTGATTTAGTGCTTTTAGTTGCCAAAAAGTGACTAACTTGAAAATAAAATATTAACTGCCCAAAAGTGGTCTGATTCAGTTAAAAGGAATTATACTGTACAGATTAGAAACCAACTGGTTTTTCCACCCTCACACATACCCTTAAAACGAGTGGACATTGCATTTGCTTTTGGTTGCCATAAATTAATGTACAGTCCGTATCTTTTCAATAAATGTTGTCTTCAATGGACTCATTAAATCTGATTAAATCTCATTAATTCTGAAGGTAAGCTAGCATAACAGGCCTACAAGTTTATAGTGATACATTCAATTTTGTGAGGTGATTTGTTTGTAAACAAACATGCGAGGGGTATGTGTAAAAAATATATAGTAGATGAGAAATGTGCATTATATAATTCATGTATAGTTTAAAAAAATATTTCCTCTACTCACCTACACTAACACAGGCACTGAATAACGGCAAAAGTATTATCACCATCATCTTTATCATCAGAGGTTTGTCAAAGGGCAAAACTCAAATCCGCTGCAAACCAGTGAAACTATACTTTATCAGATCTTTACTTCTCACATATTCTAAGCTGGACAGCACCTTCTGTCTACAAATGAAAGGATGAGTAGCTGTACAACGCAGATACGATTAACGAGTCGTTAAGGTCATGATGAAGGAAAAGGAAGCTTCTAAATGGGTGGAGCCATCAGAGGTGTTTCCTCTATGGTCCAAGTGGTGCGTTCAAGGACCGTACGAAAGCTTTGTCAAATTTGAACCTGCCATTTTCTTTGACAAAGCTTTGTCAGTTCGAAGGAAGACTGCTTTGCTGAGGTCATGGTATTGCTTTGGGGGTTGTAAAAGAACTGAAGATAAATGACATGGGGACCGTGCTGTCTCCATCCTAGTTAGTCATGACATGAGGCTGAAGTGGTACATCAGAAGTATGTAGTTGTATACCTGTATAATAAACTGAACTGGAAGGCCAATTCTGATGCTGTGTATGAGGAGGAGAAAAGCAAACCCTCCCTCTAAGAAAAAACAAAGAAATCCATTACCATTTCACTAGATAACAGCTCACATCTGTCACAATGAACACATACAGTACAATACATAAGATTTGTTCACAGTACATTTATACTGTCATTTGTTTCTTTGAACAAACTGTACTAACCTTTGTTTAAACATTACAAAGTCATGTTCACATTATCATTTCCTCAGCGGTAGAGTCCAGATGTTTTATAGTCTATTATTTATCTTCTATTCTTATTGTAACAATTAATATTAATTCTAACTTTTGCTCTATCAACTAACAATGTGTCGCAGATTAGCAGACTGGACCCACAAAATATCTCAGAGACCTTAGGGATGGAGTAATAAGATTTATTATTTACAGTGAAATGTTTCAGGGTTGTTGAATCTGGTCCTAGGTTGTCAGCTCATCTGTAAATGTAGGAGAACAGGGATGAGTACTTTGAATAATCAGAAGGCAAAGTAACAAGTAAGGTCACAGCGTACCGGCAGGAGGGATGGAATCTAAACAAGGGGTCAGAGAGAAAGGGCCGTTAGAGGAATGTCCGCTAGGGAGCTGAAAGAGACTGCTGAACCAGTGATAGAGTTATAATGACAGAGGGTTAATAGTGTTGAGGCGAGCACTTCAAAAGGGTCCGGATATTCCCCCAATTCATCCAAAGAAGACCATAAACCAAATCCAATCCTAGAAAGCAACTCAAAGATCAGACTTCCAAAAATCCACACTGGCTTAAAACAGAATTTACCAGACTGGGGCAGGCAGGAACAAAACAGTTAACACCGACGATCTGGCAATGGGAAACAAATAAAACTCTGGTTTATATAGGACACAGTACAGGTGGAGTGCATTAGCAACCAGAGCAAGCAATCAGAGCAAGAAGGGGGAATGCCTTCAGGGACGGCTGGGAAATATCAACCCCAGAATAAGTACCATGACACAATGTTTTTGTTTGATGCTGTAACAGAACAATGGCCTTAGCAGGATGATTATATATTATATATATATTACATATATATATACCAATAAAACCTGTGAGGAAATCAATTAATTAATAAATAAATCCTTTACAAACACAGTGTTTGTAAAGACACTCAGTAAAATAAAGTTAAATCAGAAATATCTGAATACTACTTTTATTTCATGGTCTAATGACCAAAGTACAATTTCCAATGTGACTGGCTTTGATAAGTTTGACAGCAGGAGACAAGCCAAAGCAAACATGTACACATCATTCAGTCATTTATTGCACAAACTCCTGGCAAATGCATTTACATGCAATAATTTTTATACAAGAATACTGATAACTAATATTTAAGACTAATTATTACTGATTGGACATTTCTGTCAGTTTAAAAAAAAAACACATTTTTAAAAATTCAAATTCTTCCCATATAAACTAGATTGATTTTAATGCCAGCTCACATATTAAAAATTCTCCCAGAGAACCAGTTATCCCCTGATACCAGCCTGCCTGCTTCCATCACTCTTTCAGGTTCTTTATTCTCAGTCCTCTGTATGATAGATTTTATTTCATAAAAACAACATGTAAGCTTGTGCAACAGTATAAAATTGACATGCAAATTAAATGAAGCTCCCAGCATCACCTTCTACTGTGAGATGTAGCCATGATTTAAGAGTGTGGTCTTGTCGTCTGAAGTTGTAGTAGCTGTTGTCTGCATGTGTGAAGTCTGAGATCCCTCAGAAACTTTGCTTCACTTGCCCTCTTCTTCTGTTGATTTGAGGGTCAGTCTGATACCACAGGTTTATCAGCAGATTAACCAACACATTATAAATATGTAGTGACAGAATAAAAACACATAGTATGGTGTTATATTCTCACCCAAATTTTCCAATGTGAGAACATCATTTAGAGTACTATCATCAAGTGCAATTAAAAAAGTTCTTTTATCTTTTTCATTCAAATCTCTAATTTAAATAGCCTTATTATAGTAACTTGTGATGTATGGGTCCTTAGCCAAATATATTTAGTCAGAACAGAAACTAAAGTACATTCTGTCCAGTCTTATTTACAACCAGTTTATTGGTTTTAAATAGACTATAGACTTCTGTCATATTCTAGATTTACAAAACTCTGCACCAACAAATGTTCACACTGTGTTAAAAATCACAGCCTTTGCACTACAAGCATGCAACTGCACACACTAACAGTTTGCATAAGGTACTCTTGGACCAGGAATCTATGAGGTTTCAAAACAGTTGTCACCTCATAATTTCTCCATTTATATTCAGTCTTCTAGCAGATCCATTATGTACATTATCCCCACAGTATTTGTTTTCAATCAGATGCAACCGTACTTCCCAGCCTAAAAATAAACTCAAAAGAAACTACCAAAGTTAAAGCTTTATTTCACAGCCTTATCAAAAGTTATCTGAAATCTACACTAAAAACTAACATGCCATTTCTTTACTATTATTTCAGCTTTCTACCTAGTTTATGAAATCAGGTTTGCTCATTTTTGTAATCACGTGCCTCCATTAAGGTGAGAGCTTCAGGGCTTTATGAAAATTATACTTGTTTCACAATTTGTGTTATATTACATAATATATATATTACAATACTTAGTACTCTGGACTGTAATTATACTTCAGTTTCTATAACCTATGAAGATATTTCTACCAGAGGTGAAAAGGATTCTGAAAACCAGACTGTCCTTCCTCCCATCATCTCCCAGCACTTCACAGCAGGAAATTTGCTTTCAGGAGTCAGCAGCTATAATCTGGTTCCTCCAGATTATATTAATATAATATTAATATCAAAGTTTTCCCTTGAGATTAGGAAAAACTGCTCACCTTACCACTGTGTCATTTTGCTGACTTTGTAAAATTTCTGTGTGAAATATGTGGTAAACCTGTAAAATTGTATGTAGTTCAATGCATCATGGCTCTGTCATACAGTAAATTCATTATTTGTACACATAAACCTTTCATTTATATTCATGCATTTTCTTACATATTTGGCAAAAACTGAATTCCTTTTGAGACTTTTGAGACACCTCGTCAGACCTGTCTATGTGTGTGATGTCCTCTTTCTTACATCAGATGTAAAATAAATGTAGTAGGGTATAATAGATTAATACCATGTTTTTTTCTGAATCCAGGAAAGTGGGAATGTACTTGAATGAAGAAAAGACTCAAATTACACATTTTTCCTAATTTTAAACTATTTAAATTGCAATTTAAACTTGCTTTATATTCAATCTGTGCAAAGTTTAGACTATTGCAGAATGCATCTATAAATTAATCTTCCATTAATACATGTATTTGTAATCTTGTGCGTGAAACAAACATACAGCTCTGCCTGGGATGCTACCAACTTCTAGATCAGTGGAGCTAAAACAATGATTTGAAAATGTCTTTTACAAACAGAGACACTCCAAGCATACTCTTCAGATAGTGGAAACAAGATTCCATTTATTCCATGACCAGATGACCTTAATTACATTTCAAAAACATGAAGAGCTCACGATAAAGACTCCATTATAGAGGTATAGATAGATATTTAGAAAAAAGAAAATTCACACACAAAAAAATGAACTGAGGTAAGTTTTCCAGATGTTCGACACTTTTACAAAGTTTAAAAACAGATTTACAAAAAGCATCCATTAATCTTAAAAATGTAACAACGAAAGTCACTGAGAAAAGTTGTGAGCAGAGCACATGATGGTATGAAACAGCATTTATACAGGAGTTAAAGCTGGTAACATCATCTATCTTACCTCTGTTATCTTCACCAACAATAAAAAAGTAATGTAAACATAAACATGTACATTACACATCTAATGAATGGAACAAATATAAGGCAAATGTATGTTGAATCCACTTTCAACACTTATATAAATTATGGCGGTTTATTATGTGTTTAATTGTCTTATACTTAAGGGAATGTGAAAAACATTTAAAGAAATAACTTACATTCTAATAAATGCAAGTATATACAAAGACTAAATTGTCTCTGACATATCTCCAGTATTTCGCTCTAAACTGCAACAACACAGGATAACTAGAAGTAAATGAAAAATAGATTATTTATAGCACAGTGCAGCATGTTTATATAAAAAAAATGTTAAATACTTTTAATTCTGACCATATGTCAACACAGTGTGCTTGATATCTTGTTTCTTACAACCTGCATGGTCCCTACCCTGTGTACTTACAAAACAACCAGAGTACTCATTATAGAAAGTTTAGCTTATCGGATGTGTAGACATCACTGAAAGGTGTGTCTGAAGTGAGAGGGGTTGCAGAGGGAAAGCCGAGTCCTTTCAGCTTAAACCTCGGCTCAGCATCTGAGGAGGGAAAGTCAGAGCTGGATGAAGGAGCTGGTACAGATCCCAGATGTGCTGGAGGTGTGACCTGAAGACAGTGGTCAAGAAAAAAAAAAATAAATAAATAAAACAAGTGTGTGAGTATGAATTAAAGGTCAATGTATTTACAAAGAATTCTGTGTTCATGTTTACCTTAGGCTGAGACATGTTCGTGTTTACTGGTTGGTATTCCTGCAAAGTTAAGACAGACAGATGAGGATTAATGCAGGAAAAATGAGGGAATTAGTGCAGGGAATAAAAAGGCAATTTCAAAGAACAGCTGTATCAGCTTAATTTAGTCTTTTTTATGTAATCTGTTGGTTTCTTTAGATAACCTGTTATTTTTTTATGAATTGGCTTGTATCTCCGGGTCTGCAATGAGGTCCTGCCCCAAGTGGAGGAGTTCACGTATCTCGGGGTCTTGTTCACGAGTGAGGGAAGGATGGAGCAGGAGATCGACAGGCAGATTGGTGCGGACTCTTCATTGGTCTGTCGTGGTGAAGGAAGAGCTGAGCCAAAAGGCAAAGCTCTCGATTTACTGGTCGATCTACGTTCCTACCCTCACCTATGGTCATGAGCTGTGGGTAGTGACCGAAAGAACAAGATCACGAATACAAGCGGCCGAAAGGAGTTAGTATGAGTTAGTAAACAATTACCAGGGAAAAGAATTAGATCCTCATTTTTAACTACATCTTTAACTCAACTAACTCAGATTAAATGTAAATACTTTTAATTTACAGTTCAACATAATTAGGATTAAAATAAATAACATTCTCTTGTAAATAGTGAAATAGCAGAAAAATATTAAAATGAGTTTGCCTCATAGTTACAGTTTAAAGTCTTCTCTTCTTGTATACCTCAAATACAGTAAAAAGGGGCTGTGTTGCAGCTTTTATTGTATTTAAGTCATGAGGGGGGTTTCAAAATTGAGGTTTACTTATTTACTTAATATACAGTATGTCTGATTCCCTTCAACAGCTGTTCATTTGTCAGACTCACCACCACCTGCTCATTTGCTCATTGATGTGACTCCATCTTTTCACACTTGTGCCATATTGAAAGTGATACATACATGTTACTGGGTTTGACCAAGTCAGATTACCATTTCAAAATCTTGAAGAAAAGCATTATGGGGCAGTTTGGACATGACATTGCCTTTTTATTGAAAACAGTGCATGTCAAGAGGGCCTTATGCACCTACCAGTGGTTCAAAGGAGGTACTTATAGGTCTTTCAGAGGGCGCTGAATTCACTGCCTGATGAGGAAAAGCTGAAAGATGCTGTGTATTTGAATGTCTTTGGTCTGAAGATAGATTTACACCCTGTAAATATAGTATGGATAAATAAATACAAATTTAATTCATGCTTAAAGTAAAGCACTTGGTCCTAAAAATCCATTTACGAGAATACTTACATGATAATAAACTGCAGGTGCTGTTGCAGTCTGAGCAGCAAACTTGTTTATTTTACAGCACCTCTTAAGGCAACAGCAACAGCCAAGAATCACCAGACATACAATCCCAACAGAGACAGCGATATATTTAGGCTGGTGATTAGGTTCTGTAGGATAAAACACAAATATTAGAGGAACAGGGTTATTTTAGTTTAAATCACCAGGAATTTTCCTAGTATAAGCACAAATTAACTGAAGCTCACCAGGGATAATGTCCAGCAAATAGGACAAGGCCAAATTGCCTTGTGGATCTCTGAAATCAAAGGTGCCACTGTCACTGCTGTCCAAAATATCAATTTCAATGCCATTTTCCTTGGGATAAATTCTCCCAAAGAACCAGTTGTCTTCTGATACCAGATTGCCTGCTTCCATCACTATTTCAGGTTCTTTATCTTGAGGCTTAAAGGTTAAAGTCCATGGGCCACCAGTCCGAGGATATCTGATAAAGAGGAACTTCTTCTCTCCATGATAGTGGTCAAAGTGTCCTGTATGTGACAAATTATATTCCATAAGAACATATAATCTGGTGCACTGGAAAATCTCACATGCTGCTTTTATAAACCCTGCAGCGTCACCTTCTACTGTGAGATGTAGCCTTAACTCTAGGGTGAAATCTTTTCTCCTGAAGTTGTAGTAGCCGTTGTCTGCCTGTGTGAGGTGATAGATTGTCAAGACATTTTCCCTCACTTGTCCTCCATCACTAGTTTGAGGATCTGTGCGATTCCACAGGATAACAGGCTGGTCCAGACTGTGAATGGGAGTAAACTCCAGGAATTCAGCATGTTCTGGAACATCATATTCCAGTGCATTCCCGTAAAATTTCCTAATCTCCTTAGCACAATCTGAAAATGAAAATTAAGAAAAACATACAATCACCATAATGTTTAACCAAGTTTCTTGAAAAGGTTGACAGGCTTTTAAAAGTACAACAAAAATTTAAATCTGTTATTTATTGTCCTTTGAACCTTTAACTAATTGACACAAGAACAGAGAATTTTCTTTTTAGTGTCTTTACTGACCAACTTTATAGCTAGAAAATGTAAACAAATACAGAATCTCATGCCACAATCACACTAAACAAAAGCTGTGAACCCGAAGAAGACAAAGAAAGTCAAAAAAGTTTATAGAATTTAAAATAGCACCATTCTGCAAAATTCTGCAATCAGCAGATTTATTGTGACGGGTGAGGGTGCCAGTATTTGCTATATGAGAAGCATCCATTTTAGTATTTCCCTGCAAGGATGGGTGGCAGCTCGTGATTTTGTGCCAAATTTCACGGAAGACTCTTGAAAACTCCAGGGAACTTTGGCCCAACTATCTAAAGTGCATAATGTGAAAAGGTTCAGGAAGTCTGGGGAAGCCTTGGTGCATAATGGAAACCCACCAGTGGATGTGTGTGAACTTCAAGCCCTCACTTGGCACTGCATGAGATGTTGCTATGTTCAATGTAGCCACACATGCTCATGCAGGAATAACATTATCAGCTACTGTAACAACAGATATAACCTGAAACTGTATTACACACAGAGGAAGCCACAAACAAACAAACTGTGACACTGGTCACCAACTCTGTGGTCAGATGAGTCCACTTTAAAGCTGATTTTGGAAGAAAAGAAAACGTTTTGTGGGAAAAACTTCAAAGATCGGGAAAAAAGACAATCAAGGCTCTGATGCTATGTGGCTGTGTCAGAGACTTGCTTACACTTGAATGTTAGAGAATTATTGTTGTCTGCATCAACAAGGGGACAATTTCCCAAGAGAAGTCATACTTGTGTCTGTTAAATAAAGGTTCAAACAAATGAACTTTTCTGTAAAAATGTATTTTTAGTCAGAAAATTTTCACAAGGCTAATAAGATTAAATATTCTGTTCAATCAGATAAATCTGACAGAGTAGAAATACTAAGCATGTGATGTTCTCACCCAAGATATCCAATGTGAGAACGTCCTTAAGTCTTGAACCCAATATAGCTGCAAAAGTTCCACCATCTCTCTCATTCAAATCTGATAAATAGATTGTGTTGTTAATATCAATACGTGGGTCAAACGCCTGCATGGTGGAAAAAAATAAAGATAATTTCAGGACAGAGAATAAATTAAATTCAGACATTAATGTATATATTATATATTGTATGTATTATATATATATATATATATATTACTTACGCACATTCTAAATTTCATTTATAGGATGGAAATGATAACATTCTACATAAAAAGTTTTCTGAATGAGGGCCCAGGAGTTTTTATGATGCTTTGCAGTCACTAAACACCTCACATCATACCAGTGCCTTAATAACCCTGGTGCATTTTTCATGCAGCATTTTATTATTTTCCCGCACAGGATTAATAAAATATTCTATCAATTATTTTAATTTCATTATGAATATGTGATATCACAGTATTATCAAATTTAGATCAGGATATTTATGACTTTTCACTTTTTCTCTTATTGAAATACCTGCCTGTGCAGTAAGAAGAAGAAGTAAGAAATATCCTTAAAAAGAAAGAAAAAAAGAAATTGGAAAAAGAAAAGTGCAACTGGCTTTATCTAATATACTATAGTAATTCTCATGTTGAATTCAATTAATCACCTCTCAATCTGCTTGGCCAGCATCCAGTATCTAAAAAAAAGGTTTTAAAGGATGGGTCAGAGTTTCTATGAAGATGTCATTTTATGAGAGTATGAGATATGCAGCCTTCAACCTTAAGAGTTTGTTGCTGAATTAAAGCAGTAAAGTAGAACTCACAGTACAAGAAGTTGCTCACCTTCCCCTCATCCATCATTAGTTTCCTTGGTCCCCCATTACTTGGTGTGAAGTACAGCGGTCCGGTGTAATGCCGTGATATTTGAACTGGTAAACTTACACTCTTACCATAGCACACAGATTTATGTTTGACACCACTAGAAGAATCTAAGAAGAAAAAAGAAACAGATGGAATAATGAGTCCGCAGACATGTGATGAATATAATATAATGAAAGTAATGACAGTAACTTCAATAATATATCAGATAATATGCAATGTTTTGAAGAAAATTTTCATTAATCAACTAATTGTGCTGAAAAACGTATGCTTTTTTTTTTGTTTATCCAAATGCTCTAAACTCACTTGAAGCAATACTTTTCTGAGGCTCCTTTGGTCAGAGTGTGTGATTGGAGATAAAGACTGGGATCATTGGGAAGTGAACTCAGGTGCTTTATTTTGAGCAACAGAGAGCTGGTTCAAGTCTAGTCTGCAAACAAGTTCTGTGCAAGATCTGATGAAGCAGAGTTGTCACCTGATATACTATGATGGGTGTGGTAGCCTAGTGGTTACAGAGGTGTACTTGGGTCCAAGTCCTGGGCTGGCAACTAAGGTAAAACCACTGTGGCTCCCTGAGCATGGCCCTTAACCTACAACTACTCCCCAGACACCAGGATCGGGCAGCCCACTGCTCCTAGCAACCAGGATGGGTTAAATGCAGAGAAAGAATTTCCCCACTGTGGGACTAATAAAGAATGATGATACACTAATAACACAGAAGTTTCCTGGAGTTGGGGGAAAATGGAAATAAAGAAGGGTGTGCTCATAAATATTTTGTGTGAATTTAGCTGTTTTTAATTGATTAACCTTAAGTGAGTACAACTTCCACCAACATTTCCATTACTCCCGCCACTTTGTTCAGTTAAGCCGCTGCTGCATTTCAAGTGCATCCGTTTTACAAGCTTTGTGATGTTACACCAAAATCTGTGACCCATCAGATTCTATGACCACAGGGGATGACAGAGTAAATTAGAAACAACTTGTTTTAAAGTTCATTATATTATAGCAAAGTCACACATTCTCATAGATAGCAGAAATGGTGACCAAGGTCACCCCTCTCATAGTCTGGACTCTTCTAACATAATATGTGACCCTCACATAGCCAAGAACACAGAGATAACCTTTTCTGAAAGTTATCAGAATCCGTGAATTTACTGTACCTGCATTTCAAAGAACTCAGACCTAAATACAAGTGTTTTCAAGACTTTGTTCGTCTTGTACACGTAGAGAGATGTACACTGTCGCCCCCCTGTGGCCACAGATTCTGATGAGTAGCAGATTTTGGTGTAACATCGTAAAGCCTTATAGGAACGCAACTACAATGCAGAAGCGGTTGGCTTGACTGAATGAAAGTGAGAGCCAACTGTCTTGAGAGCAGTTTAATGAAAAATATGTAAAACAATGTCAACCCCCTCTGTGTCGGTTTTCTTGAGTGTGTAAGTGAGCTTTACTCACCGAAAAGGACACAAAAAACTGGCATAAACACAAGGAACATGACCTGAAATAGAGAGGTAATGACGGTCGATCATTAAATGAACACATTTGTTATTATATTATACTTTTTACTTCCTTTTTGTACTACTTAACAATGCAGAAGTGTATAAGAATTAACGATATGATACTTACTGAAAACTAGTAAGAGTACAGCGGTTTGCTTCAGCAAGAAGACATCTGGACGTGACTTCAGTTGTGAGCGCGGACGGGGCTTGTTTTTGTAACACCCTCCAAAGAGCCCTCCCAAAAAGCTGTGCACAGGCTGTTTTCCTTCTTCTTGGATGGATGGATGGATGGATGGATGGATGGATGGACCCTGTAATGTGCCAAGACAGTGATGGGTCAGGCATCCCTGCCCCTCCTACTGCGTCTGGAATTTAATGTGTTTTTGGCAAACTGTTGTAAGTTGTAGAGTTGTAGAGAGAGAGGGGAACGGCATGGGGACATTTCCCTATCTTTAATCAAAAGCATGTTCGATTTGAAAACAAGATTTCTTGTTTAGGTGGCATCTATGGCACCCTGAAACTTATGTCATTAAAGAGAAACTATGACTTTCTCAGGTAGCTACAGGTTAGACAGCAGTGAGTAAAAGCCGGAGATGGAGTGAGAGAATGAACTGCTATGCTAATCCAATTGACTATTTAAACTGGTTCAAGAACAATTAAAAATCAAACATCAAAGACCAGTTTCATCTCCTCTCTTTTTTATATTTTATCCAATTCTTGATTAAACTGCTCTAGATGCTCTCCATGTATTCTTTTCCTGCCAGTATCTCACACACTGCTGTTTGGGATTGTTTCAGGGGCCTCTTTGCACAGTCTGCACCTGGAATACTGCCGACTATGGTAGATCTGGGACTCTATTGCTCTGGTGCTCAAGGCTTATGCTGCCATCATTAGCCATTCTGTGCTGTCCTTCTCTCCAACCAAATATATAGAAATGCATTGGTAAAAAATGCCAGAGGAACCAAACATCAGTTGCTGGATGTTGTGAGAAAACTATGATGCTTGATAAACTTATTTCTTACCCTAGACAAGTCACCATTCCATCACAACAGTTGATCAACTTCTCTCAGCTTCTCATTGTGACTAATTTAACTTTGTAGGTAGGTAAATAGTTTCTATAAAGAACTTGGCTATAAATTCAGTTCCTTTTTGGAAAAACCATTGCCGCTTTTCACTGAAAAATCAAACCATCTGCCTTGGATCAGCACTTTCAACTCACATTTGAGGTACACGTAAGTCAACCTAGCTGACAGATAGTTGGATGGGAATAGCATTGTAAAAGATTAACATGCAGAAACAAAATTTCCTCTAAATAAAATCCATCCTAAAATTCACATGCCATTTCAGATCTCTTTTGACTGCAGTCTTCAGATCACACCTCCAGCACATCAGGGATCTGTATCAGTTAACCTGCTCCAACCTTTTCCTCAGAGGTTGGAGCTGAAAGAACTTTTGCTCTGCTCCCAGTGCTGACCTTCCAGAAACATTTACACATCAGAAACTACACCGAGTACTGTTTTATGTGCACGGGGGGGGGGGTCATGCAAATTCCTCAGTGTTGCCACATGTTCAATACACTGCACAGGACAAGTCACACATCCATCACAAGGCTGACATTAAGGGAAATTGCCACTCACTAGATGAGAAAAAGATTGGCATGTGCTTGTTTACCACCTTGCAAGTTTATAAATATCTTTGTGCTTTGTCCCAGGTTGAGGACTAGTCTGCCCCCAAGGGGGGGGCTTAGTCTGGAGTTAGACTTAACATCCTTGTTTCAACATTACTGAAGCCACCATGTCATTTCAAAAACCTGTCTCATTTTCTGACAAAGTTTGCAGCACAGCTGTCATGAAAGGTCCCTGATGCTTTGAAATTTAGTCACATGTACCATCTGTAGCAGTATTAAGGCAGTACAGATTGTCAAAATTAGAGCCTCCTTACTTCCATAAACCTGATTTATACAAAGAATAGCTGAGCCCCAGGTCATGATATAGCATTTTTATTTTCCTTGACAGGGTTACTGCCATTGATGGTTTGAAAATGACACCATGCTTTATGTAAAAACTGGATTTGCTTTACAAACTGAAACTCCAGTATTGTTGTTCCCCACCCCCAGTCAGACCAACCAGCCAAAGTATGGACATTACTGAGAGCCTGAGTCCTGCCCATTGACAGGATCATTTCCTTTCCTGCAGAGCTCTACTGGGCACCTGGGAAGATCTTCTGCTGCTGGCCAGAAGCATGGCCTTCAGTAGCATGCTCCTTCAAGTAGTGGATGGCCTGAGAGTAGTCTCTGCCTGCCTCATGGTTTTGGCTGAAGGTGCTGTAGGATCCAGGCGGGTACAAGCCATACAAGAGCATCCTGTCAAACCTGCCAGTAGATACAGGGCGGAAGCCACCCAGTTGACTGCCTGACACAAGGACAGTGGCCAACCCCTGACCAAACCCCTGTCCAGATCCTGCAACGTCAGCTGGGTAGCCAAAATCCTCGGTCTGCTGCTGGTAGCTCCCCAGCTCAGCTTCCTTGACCACACTGGAGGTCTCTCCAGACTGGAGGGTGGGTCCACTTGGTGCAGAAGAGCCTGAAGGAACAAAGTCACCGATGGACTGGGCATCAGCTGAGCCCGCCTCAGAGAAGACTGTGGTAGGAACAGCCCACTGGGTTTCTGGAGGGGAGAAACCCGATCAGGTATTATATACACACACACACACACACTACACTGTTGCTTTACCAATATATTTTTCTACTTTAAATATTTCATCCTGTTGCATTTGGGTATTTTGTGTACTATACCAGACTTCTAGGACTTAATCGGCCACCGGGGGAATGAATAAAGTCATCTTTCCATCTGAGGTCTATGCACATTGCAATCAAATGGATTTCATGCTTGTAGATTTCCCAGTATTCGTGTCAGATAGTGAACCATGCAATACATTTTTACCTGGTTGTTCATCCTGGGTCCCAGCATCATATTCTGCCACAGGCACATACACTTGAGGGCTTGTGACATATGCAGCCCCTGGCAGACCAGAGACCAAGGTGCTTGACTGAGCCATTGGGGACACACCAGCAGCTTGCACACCTACTTGAGCCATTGGGGACACACCAGCAGCTTGCACACCCATTGGGGCTGAAGAGCTGCTAAACCCTGGAACAGAAACAGGCTGATACAGACCAGGACCATGGGCAAATGTGGACCCATAAGCATGTCCAACAGTGCTGTATGGTGCAGCTGCAAAACTATGGGCTCCTCCGTGGTAAGAGGGATAGTTAGCTGCAACATTTGCACCGCTGCTGCTCTGGCCAGTGGATTGAGACCCTGCATACAAGAAGGAAACACGTTTAAACAGGAGCTCAGTCAACAAAACAAACATTTCACCAAAGATGAGAGCCTACCCTACCTTTATGGGGGTAACCACATGTTGCCACAATCAGCAAGTTAAAGATGGAGACCCTAACGCCACTATACATAAAGGAGGGAGGAAGGGGAGGAATAAATTAATTAATCAACAATCACCTCATAATTACCCAGCAAATCTGCTTCAGAATAAGACACCCGCTTACCTGAGAAAAGACTCTGTAGTCATCATGGTGGGAGTCAGCAGTGATGAGAACAGAGAAGGTGAAGGTTTATAAATGTAGCCAGAGGCCAGCCCTGACCAATCAGAGGTTAACGGCCAAACGACACACAGCTGAGTGACTATCAGGAAAACTGGATCCAGCCTCAGCAATTGTTTTCTTGAGGACATCAGAAGCAGTTTGACCAGGAACTGTTTACCTTTTGAAAAGACTTCACAGGGATCTGTTTACATTGACTTGTTATTGTGTTGTATGGCTTACAGCCTTTTTCTTCTTTCTTTTTCTTTTTCATACCTGACACACACACACACACACACACACACACACACACACACACACACACACACACACACACAGAGAGAGAGAGAGAGAGAGAGAGAGAGAGAGAGAGAGAGAGAGAGAGAGAGAGAGAGAGAGAGAGAGAGAGAGAGAGAGAGATTAATTTATGGTGGAAAAAGTTTGAAACAGTGAAGTATTGTAATTGGCCCTACATTTTTCATTTTGTATATTAATGATATATGTAGTATTTCTAAGATATTGCATTTTGTATTGTTTGCTGATGACACAAATATTTTTTGTTCTGGGGATAATTTACAAAAATTACAGATGGATATCACGTTAGAAATGAACAAACTAAAGAAATGGTTTGACAGAAACAGGTTATCAGTGAATCTGAGTAAGACTAAAATAATGCTGTTTGGAATAATGCAAACAATACACCATTATCAATAACAATAGACAGAGTAGAAATTAAGAGAGTGCATGAAATAAAATTTTTAGGGGTAATCATAGATGATAAACTTGACTGGAAATCACATATAAAACACGTACAAACGAAAGTCTCAAGAAGCATTGCAATAATAAACAAAGCTAAGAACGTCCTGGATCAGAAATCACTCCGTACTCTTTACTGTTCCTCTTCTTACCATACTTACAATACTGTGTTGAGGTTTGGGGAAACAACTATAAAACATCATTACAGTCACTGACTATTGTTCAAAAAAGAGCAATACGGATAATTCATAATGTTGGTTTTCGGGAACACACAAAACCATTATTCATTCAGTCAAAATTACTAAAATTTACTGATATTGTGGAATATCAAACAATCTAAATAATGTTCAAAGCTAAAAGTAATCTATTACCAAGAAATATCCAGAATTTTTTTACTGTTCATGAGGGAAATTATAATTTAAGGGGGAAGATTAATTTTAATATTCCCTTAACTCGAACAATCAGGAAAGGTTTTTGTGTTTCCATCATCGGGGTAAGACTATGGAACAGGATCACTATGGATTTGAAGCAGTGTCCAACCATGAAACAATATAAATTGAAATACAAGGACACTATTTTTCAGAGGTATAGGGATGAGGAAAGTGTTAAGTAGTACTATTATGAGGATCTTGTGCTTGTGTTATATTTCTTTACTGGTCACTTTAACTGGGTACGGATATGGGTATCTATGACTTGTATATGTAAGGGTGTATGTATGGGTATGTTTACATTGAATATGTCTGTAGTATGGGTATATAAAGATTAAAGTCTTTAAGTCGTCATGTAACTACTCATAGCAGGTTATCTTCTAGACAGGTCTAAATCAGGAGGTTATCAGGTTTATTTATTATTTAAGGAGAAGGGGTGGGAGTTCATAAGTTATACTTCTTCCCACTCCCTTTCGAATATGTAATTGTACTTTTTTATATTGTATTAAATTTTGTCTTTGTTTTATTTTGCTTTCATGCTTATTCAAAATAAATTCAATTCAATTGTTCAATAATAATCATGCTCAAGAGTGTTTTCAGTAAGTTGAATACATAATGGATGTGGAAAAAATATTTTAAAAGGGAAAGGCAAAACCAGGTTTTAGTCAAGAGTAGATGTGGTTGATTGTCGCTAAAATTATTATTATTATATTTCTTTCATTTAAAAGGTCCCCCTACATAAAGTAGTAAAGCCTACTTTGTTGTACATCAATGCATCTGTAAACGGATCTATTTCATCATTTGGCTTAAGAAAAATCAAACACTATTATCAGTATTAGAGAATGAGTCAAACAGTGAATCAATAGCAGTTGGCTGTCTTTAATTTTATAGTGAAAAAGTCCAAAACTTCCTGCTGGGATAGTAGGTTAAAGGAGAAAGTTCGGGGCACAGAGGTTAAAACACAAAAACTGCTCACCATGCAAGAAAAGTTCTTTTCAGGTTTGACAATTGAATGATTGTAATCATTTTTTTTTTCATAACTCAATCATGAGTATGACAGATTTCCTTATTTCTTTTTTTTTCAAGGATTTTTCTAAGCTGTTGCTTTTGAAAATTTTCAAGTGCTCTTTCCCCAGCTACTCCTTCTTTAGAAATCAGTGCAGTTAACTCTTAGTGCTTTTACTTTCAATCCCACAAGCACTTTTGATCATTTGAAATGTAAAAGAATTAGAAAAAAATAAAATTACATAATCAATTATTGATACTAAAAGAGATTGTTAAAATCGTCTGTTTCATTGATTGTTCATTCATTCATTGATCCACTAGCATTTTCACTCTTAATTTTGATTATTTTTATAGTTTTTTCTCAAACAGTTCATTCTTATTATATTGTTTGACAGATTTATCCCTTTTCTGGGCATGAGTATCATTCCTGTGTTAACTCCTCAGAATCTTGGCTTTATTTAATCTTGGTGCATCCTCTATTATTATCTTGGTGCATCCTCTATTATTATGCTCCTGCACTGACTGTGACGCGCCACATGACACGCGTTGCGTAGGCGCTGCTGAGAATACAACTAACTACAACTTGCCCGTCGCCATAACGCAGAGGGGGGGTCATTGCTCATGCGCGCTCTGGAAACGACGTTGGTATCCTCTTATCCCCCATCCACACAAACAAACAGTGGCGAATTTGTCCATCGGCGGAATTATTTTTCACGCAGGCTGCAGGTGAGTTCAGACATGCAAACTTGCGACTGTGACATCAGTTTTTGGCAGTCAGTAAAATCCGGCCCGCTGCATCGCTGTGAGAGATGTCCAGAGGCGGGGAAACATTTTGGACATTTGAGTGGACGTGACTTCAAACAGCAGACTGGACACCATGGATGACAAAGCTGACTGATGCTTTGCGTGTGTATCTCTAGTAGACTTTATTTGGTTCTGCACGGGCACGATCGCTTAAGCGAGCTCGCCCTCCTGTAGTTTGTTGATTGATGACTGGATCGATGAATGTCCTGACTGGACATCTGTTTTCAGAGAAGAGGGTGGGGATGAATGACAATTATGTTAATAGATCAACAAACCTGCTGTCCACTGTGTTTACAGGAGATGCCACCCTACGTCCTCATCACAGCACTTTTTACCCTTCCTGTTGTCGCAGGTAAGATTTTAATTGTAATTTTGTTTTAACATTTTAAAGACACCTTTTAGTTGTGACACTTTTAAACACATGCTGAAACAGCCATTGTCCACTTACTACTGCTTTATAAACTACTTATACGTCATTTCTGTTTTAGATCAACATCCCTCAGTCTTTTATTAAATTAATTTTTATCTTTGTAAAGTTGTAGCTTTTCCAGACCGTCCAGTCTGCGGTCAAACAGATCAGTGGAAAATCAGAATTTCTCTAAAACAAAATAAGAATAAATTCAGCTCTCAACACTTCTTAGCCAGCTGATAGTTTTATTGTTTTTGATTTGATAAGGTGATTTGTTTTTTAGATAAAGAAACTTTTTTTTGACCCAGCTGAAGGTCAGTCCACAGAATATGGAGAATATAATGGATTATAAACAAGGACAAAGTGGTAATGTCCTCATTGCACACAAGGTCTTTACACTGTACTGGAGAAGATAAATAATCTTGTATTATTAACCTCTATCCACAGGTTGGGATTTACTTGGTGAGTCTGCAGCTCCATTTTGACTCTCAGTTCTTGACACAGTGAACATATTTAAATCTTAAGAGGTTTCTAACCTTTGTTTTTGCACCCTGACAGGTGAAAGGGAGAAAGTCCAGATGGTGTGTGTTGGGCAGGAATTTCGTTTACCGGTGGACTCGACTTCTAGAATTGTGACTTTTACACCGGACTCTGGGGGACCAAAACAAGTTCTGCTGGAGAGAACTGCTGTGAGTGGAAGTGTTAGCACTTGTTCTTGTGTTTATTGTGCAATGAACTGACTACACTTACAGTCATCATAAAAATATCATCATAGATGAGGTTTAGGTTCAAAATTGTGATATTTTCAGTTATTGTTGTATTACATTTGAATAGATTCAAATAAAATTAATTTAGTGCCATCAGAATGTTGTCACAAAGTGTTCAAACATACTGAACAGAGAGAAACAAAAAAGCCTTTAATATAGCCAAATAAGCACAATCTGGTCTATTATAAGTGTTGCTTCAGCCTACACTTTTTTTTTTATTGGTCTGTGATTTCTTTTTTAAAATTGCAATTAATTCTGGATTAATGAGATTTGTCTGTTTACCTGGTTTTGTTGTTGTTTTGGAATAAATAATTGAAATAAAATTGAAATAGAAAGCCTGAGACAAACTTCAACACTTGATTCCTATTAAATAAAAGGCTAAACAATAATACAATATGCTACTACAAAGTACTACTACTAATACTAAACTGATGCTTCATACATCATAACATCATACATAATACATAAGATTATTATTGCAAATGAATTTTAGAGATTTTTCAAAGAATTTGCTTAATTATTTAAATTTAAATGAATTAACTGATTTTAGTTATTGCATCAATAATACTGTAACTTGCATGTATTCAGGTGTTTATTATATGGAGATTTCTAATACACATTTCATTAGGAATGAATTAAAATTTAGAATTGATTAATTATAAAGTAACAATTCAATTTTTGAAAATTGATCCTTGTGTTTTAAAAGCAAATCTAAAGTGACAAACCACAGAAGTTTAAAGTGGATCTCCAGATAGCCTGTTGTCGTTTGAATTTTTATACTGCGGAACAAAATCATCAGAGATGAACTGGGTTATTGTTGCTAACAGCAGCACACAAGAAGAAACGAACTAAATATACACGACATGAATTAGTCTTATTGGAGAAAATTAATTAATTATGTTTTAAATCAATTAAACTAAAAAAAGACTATTCATTTGTTCCTTTTTGCCTCTTTATCTGAACACTAATTTGAAATGTGAGTAGCTATGGCGATGCTCCTCAGGAGATTGGTTGTCCATGACCAGTTTCCCTTCAGGGCCAATAAAGTTAATTCTGATTCTGTTATAGAACCTTTGACAAGAATGAACATCTCTGCTGTAGCTTCTGTTGTGTTCATTTTGATATTGTCTGGAGCACAGATTTCAGTGTTTCCAGCTGTTTTGGTAAGATTTTGGTCATCTAATCCATCCGTCTAATCCTTTTTCATCACTCTTGGACATGCGCTTTGGATCATTGTCATGCTGAAACCCAAGACCTCGTCTCAAAATGGGTTTGATTGATGTTTTGATTTCATCATTCTTTATGAAGCACTTGATCCTCTCACTCCAGAAGCAGCAAAGCAGACCCACAGCTGGGTTTACTGTTTTACAGACAGTACTTGTGTTCTGTTATCACTGTTTAACAAAGACATGCAGCATTACTTTAGTTTGATTTTCTCTTTCAGTTGAGTAAATGTTCCCATAGAGAATGTGTCTTTTTTTTTTTTTTTTTTTTTTTGAAAACCAGCAAATATAAGTTGGGTATTTTACATGTGTCCACCTTGGCTTTTGCCCATGAAGCTCCACCTGGTTAATTGAGAGAATGCTGATGCTCAAGCCATCACAGGCCAGCCTGAAGCTCATGCAGTGTCTTCTGTAGTATTTTTTTCCACAAAAATCCACAAACTTGTTTCACTGTGACTCATCCGGAAGAATCCTAAAGATCACAATCTTGATATTACAAAATGCTCAATCAGGGTATCAAAATCTTGAGTAAATGTCTCGTAGACCTTGAGACGGTAATTTTTTAAACAACATTATAATATGATATTATCGGGGAATTATTTTATCTTTTGAAAACAAACCTAAAAAAGTTTGTTTTATGCATTACATTAAATTTATGGTTAATTCTGGTAAAACATAGTTCATTGTTGGCTTTTCGTTTTTGCTTTTTTTGTCATTTTGTCTTTTTACATGATGTAAATTTAATCAAACATCTTCCAATATATAAATACATTATATTCTGTAGATGATGTTTAGTAACCAATTTGGACATTTCATTGAAATAGTCTCATCCTCGAAAACAGGTGTATTTGCTTTTTTTCTGAAGAATCTGTAATTATGATTCAGGGGTTTTAGTTATTCTGACCAGAACTGTATTTTTTGTCCAACTGCAGGTGAAGGACTCGCGTTTCGAATGGACCAGAGATAAGACGTTAGTCCTGAAAGAAGTGTCTCACAGCGATCAGGGACTTTATGCCAACAAACTATCTGTCGGATTCACTTACGAGACAGTTCACCTGATTGTTTCAGGTACAGTTTCATTTCTTTAAATTGCTCTTGACTTTTTTTTAAAATTTGGCACAAAAATCATACTTTTTTTCATGTTTATATATTTTTTTTAGTCTTGAAAGGTGCTATATAAATAAAGGTTTACTTATTTACTTACACATTATCCATCACCTGCTCCTTAAAATAAGATGCTTTAATTTATTTTTCTTGATCTGACCATTAGATTTACCCAAGTCCTGAAATTAAACGTATGCATGGTACCTCAGCACTACTAGTTCAGTGAGGAGGTGTATTTTCTATTTCTTCATTATCTCATACATATTTGCCTCTATTCAGAATGCATTAAGCCCTACCGGAAAAACTATGGGGAGAACTTCGAGCACAGCATCCCTGAAAATGCTTCTGTGCTGGAGTTTTCTCCACGCGGGGCTCCGCTGGAGGCCATGCCAGTCGTGTTGTGGAACCGGACAAACCCTGAAACAAGTGATGCAGGCCGCGGACGGCTGCAGCGAGGGGGGAAGGTCTGGGTGGCAGAGAGGGTCACACAAGCAGACCAAGGCAACTACACTGTGAGAGACGACAATGGGAAGGTGCTGTCTCGCAGCACCCTCTCTGTTCGTGGTGAGCAGAGACCGAGAGTTTTTTAGAGGCTGAAGGTTATTAGTATTTACTTTCAGGATGCTATCAGTGGTGATAATTATATTTACTCTTTTTCTTTTTCCATCTTTTACCCTCTCATGTCCTCACGTTTCCTTCATATTTCACTCATCCCGACTCTACATACTGATGCAGGACATTCCTTCAATGTTACACGCTTCACCAAGGAGTCACTGACCCTCCCCTTATTTCTCCCTGTCCATCATGCCCATCTCATTTTCACCCCTGCAAGATTTCCTGATGAATCCTCTCTGGGCCCTTTCGACCCCAAACCCCCTCGTGGCCCGGTCCAGCTGATTCGTGAAGGCCAGATTACGGACCATGATTTGCGCTATAGAGGTATCGTCTCTCTGAACAGGAACGGATCCATCCATGAGGTCGTCATCACAAGGCTCACACCGCGGCACGATGGGCTGTATGAAGTCAGAGATGGGAATGGTAACCTGGTGTCCTCCACCTACCTGCATATGATTGGTGAGTTGCTCTACATGTTTCCCTTTGCCTGTGGCCGTTGCCTTACACTGGCCACTCACATTAGTACCTGTCCCATTTTTTCTGTTGATAATCCTTCCAGAAAAAAGGGGGGGCTCTTGGCGAGCACTCTTTAAATCCATCACAGTCCCCTCTGGCATGTTTGTGTCGCTGGCTGGTTTCATCTTGTTCATGAAGCGCTACCCAACTTGCAGCCTCTCACAGATCATCAACGGCATCAGAACAAACCGCACGCCATCGCCCAGCCCTCCAAGTGTTAACATCCAGGTAAAACAGGCTACAGTAAAACTAAAAAATTTTTATTTTTGTTGTGATAGTTACAAGGCTGGCATACCTTTGGACTTTCCATTTTTTATATTTAATTTCTTCAGTAAATAACCTACAAAGCCTTTGCACTCTTTTAGTTATCTTGTTTCAATGAAAAATGACCTACAAATAAATGTGATATACCTGAACAAGAAAACATACAAGGTGACATTTTTAACCAGTTTTACATTCTAAAGAAAAATAATATATATTAATATATTTGGCGGGAAAAGTAGGTAGACAGATGACCTCAGAAGCTAATAATGCATCTAACAGCACAAATAACTTCTTGTTTTGTGACATTGGTTTGCTAAACTGTTTGACCATGCACATTTCCCACAGGGGTAAGACGTTCGGAGGGGCTGTTATATGTTTCACTCTGATATATGTTGAATTCAAAGCTGAATTTTATTTTCTTGCTTGCCTCCAGTGTAAGTCAAGCATGTTGTTTCTTTTTGTCACTAGATTTTTAGAGATTAGTTAGTTTTTAATCCCTTTCCAAAACACAAACACCCACTGTCTTTTTTTTTTCTTTTAGAATGCTAAACAGATAGGATGGTAATGCAGAATAACTAAGACAAAAGCAGACCAAACATGGTTCAGATTAAACTAAAGTGGTCCCAACTGTCACTCCTTTGGGAGTCATTGTCACGAATTAAAAACATCGGATAACCTCAGTAATTTCTGGTTTTAAAGATGTGATGAACGTGTAATAAAACTTTAAAATAATGTTTGTGATTTCGTAGAAATATTCATGAACTGTGGTCATTTCAATTCATTATATATATATATATATATATATATATATATATATATATATATATACATAAACATCTTCAGGATTTATAAATGGCAATCTTTTTTTCTTGATCATTACCTTAGATGTTGTATTGTAGTGTTAGAGTTCATGAACAAAAAATATGTTGGTTAAGAAGACTTGATCTTGGTTAAGGTGGATCTTATGAACTAAATGACAACAGGATCCAAAAGGGATTAATGAAGACTTTGTTGGTAAAAAGTGTGAAACTTCTCCCAAACAGAACTGGTGTATCAATGAAAAAATAACTATTTCCTTGCTTTACTTCTGTACTGAGTTTATGTTTGTCTGCATTTGTGTGTTTGTCCTTGCAGGACTACAGTCAGCCTCATCCGCCCCCCCCAGCCTATTACAGTCACACCGAGCATCCTGGAACACCAAGAAAATGGACTCCAAGAGCCAGTCCTGCTCACACTGTAAGGCCGATAACTGAATCAAAACAGTTAAAACTGTCAAACTGAATCAAGTACATGAGCATATGAGCTGTTGTTGCATTTCCAGGGTTACACTCCTGTTATGATTGGGCCTCCTAGAGCTGGGAATCAGGAAGTACAAAGACTGACAACTGAGAGCGCCTCTAATCATAACGTAACCACTGAGGTAAAATTATTCTCTGCTCCACCTGTGAGTCTTTCCATGTTTAAGCTACTCTTAAAAATTTATTTGTCCTCACTCCTTTCTAGGATGACAATTCCAAAGAGGAAGAGGACAGAATTTTCTTTCCTGTACCTGGAGCGTCAGACTGTCTCCACTCCACTGAGGACTGTGTTCAGTTCCAGATTAAGAAAGATGGAGATAAGGAAAAGTGGAGCAAATCAAAAGAGTTCTTTTCCACACTGCCACTAAATGTGGACACTTCTGAATCCTGCAGTGTTTACACATCAAAGAAGCTGGACTTTTTATAAAACAGGAGTTATAATAAGAGAAGTGTGGGTCATGGAGAACAAAACAATAAAGGATTTGGAGGTGACATTATGGAAGAAAACAACCTCACCTGTGCAATTTGCACAATTTTAATATTTTGGTTGTAATGATTTGATTTTTTTAAGCATGAATTGAGTATTAACCTTGCTGTATCACATCGCACTGGGTGATAGTGCGCCTGAAATCTCCCTCTATTACCTACCTCCAGACCCTCAGGACCAATATGATCTGAACTGTATATGCTGAGTGTCTCAGTGTTTGTTGGTGTTATATGATCTCTAGGGCTGCATAGACATTAGAGTAGTTACACTAATGTTTGCAAAAGAGATTTTTAACTACTTTGCATCAGTGTAATAGTTAATTTAAGAGCTCACCCATCATCTTGGCCTTTCTTAACCACAGAAACAGTTGCTTACCAGTTTAACAGTATATCTTTTTTTCAGATATAATACATTGCCCTTGGAGATAATTATATAATAAGTATGTGATGTGTAGCATATTTCTCCAAATATTGCGACAACCTGTAAATATTTAATGCTTATATAAAGAATATTCACACATTATCGTCAAATATTTAAATATTCCTGTTTCAAACAATAAAATTAATATTTAACACATGCATCTTAGATTACTTTATTTTTTATACAGTGATGTGCAAGCATCTTCAGTAAACTTAACATTTTGTTACTGCCAGAAAAATAGGAAATGGTTGCAGAGACTTATTGGAATGTGCAGACATAAATGGAAATGTAGTATGTTAAGCAAGGATCTGCGCTACTCTGAGTTTGAAATGAAATGTTTGGTTTGACAACCTTTTTCTTCAACACAGCCTAAACCTTACTAGAAAAGCTTTTTCGTATTTTCTTTAAGTGTCCGTGAGGAAAGGTTCTCCAGGTTTTTCAAGAAATATTTCAAAGCTCTTCTTTGGATTTGACCAACTTTTCCTTTTTTCTCTGACAAGATTATCCTTCACAGCCTCAGTAATGTTAAGGTGTAGCTTCTCCATGAGACCTGATTTTCATTCCAGTTTTTTTCTCACTTGGTATAAGTCAGCCTTTTCTCCATGTTTCTGTTCCATAAGAATTGCTTTTTGACATCCATCCTTTCATAGAGATGAGTTATAATTAAAGCTTCAACCCATAAATGGCAGGATGCATTTCTTTGTTTCAAGTCAGCTCCTTTATGAATCTCTTAAATATAATACTTTTTATCTGCTAAACTTTTTTTAGCCTACCAATTCCTTATTTGTTTGCTTATTTTTTGTTCCTTTATTCAATCAGTTTTCTACATTTGTGAAGTTATGTGTAATTTTCATCTAATAGTGCTTTTAGAATCACATTGCTTGTGCAAAAATATGTATTTATTTATTGTCTGTTAAACTGTGTTATGATTGTCATTTTGCAGCTAAAGAAATGAGACCCAGTTATGTGTCTTGGGCAGGCTGCCAGTAATCAAGTCCCTTAAGATACCATTTCAAATTGGTTATCTGTTAAGTTAAGGAACAAAGTACTGTTTTTTCCTTATGAGATAGGTGAATTTCTCGTTTTAAAATGGCTTATAGGTCAATATTAAATAAAAAAGAAAAATAAACATTTTCCGTAAATGGTCAGGCAAAAAGGCTGGATTGAAAATGTGAAAATGAATGACAAAGAGGCCATTGTCTGTAGAAAACTTTGAAATACCTTCAGAAAGCTTGGGGTTGTTCAAAAATACTTCAGAAGTTACTCATTCAAAGCAATATATGAATAACTATGGAGTCTTTATTTTAAGTGGAACAGCTTAAGTGTGATAAAAAAAAGTTTGGACCTGTCTATCTCAGCGCAGTAATATGTTTTCGGCGATAGGTGGCAGTGCAAAAACAGCGGTTTGAATTCTGATGTGGAAAAACCGCGCAGAAGAAGAATTAGCTGTTCCTTTATAGCGGCAATGAAAGGACGTGTTACTTCAAATTTTAGCAAAACATAAGTCTACAATAGCGAGAAAAATCGGGTGCTGAGTGAGAACAAATAGCTTTTAAGAGAGAACTGTTTGGACCGCGTTCAGAAGATGTCTTTGGTCTGTGCAAGTAAGTAAAGCTGAATTCATTGATTTGACGGAGGCAGTATGTTAGCTAGGCACCGAGCTAATGCTACTAGCTGAAGTAGCTAACGTTAGCGGCCATGCAGATCGCCATCTACCAGAGACAGATTCTTAGCAATGTATTTGATCGTGCTGTTTTTGAGTTTGTGTGACATCCAAGCTATATTTGCACTTTTTTCAGTCTGCAACGAGGTACCGGAGCACCCGTGTATCTCCCCGGTGTCCAACCATGTGTTCGAGCGCAGACTGATCGAGAAGTATATCGCTGAAAATGGGACGGACCCAATGAACGGACAGCCCCTTTCAGAGGAGCAGCTCCTGGATATCAAAGGTAAATAAGACGTTACCCTTACATTAAGCCAAGAACTGCAACATGTGTATGTTTATATGTAACATTAATTATGAAATATTGATTCATAAAACTGGACTTTGGATTGATGTACGGCTTAAGATAGAAGTATACGGCATAAGTGCTATAAACATATTTTTAAACGGCTTTTTCACAAATGGTTTAATCAAAAGTTCAACATTCTTTACGGGAAGGAATTATTGCATTCCTCTGTTTAATAATAAGTTGCGTTTTCAGTTATTTTGCTAACCTGAAGATGTAAATAATACATGGTTTGGGTTCATGATGACGTAATACTTTATACATATATATATATATATATGTATACACCGATTATTTGAAGAGTGGGTTTCTATCAGCGCATGTTTTTGTTATGAGAACTTATGTTGAAAGTAGCTGAACAAAATAAGTATTAAACACATCAATATCGCCATTATTCCACTTCCTCCTGCAGATGTGTTTCAACATAGTCTAAAATGCATAAATTTTAAGCAAATGTAAGTTGTAATTGCTAATACTGTAGGTAAAAATTGTCTAAAATTCCCACAGATTAGAAACACAGTTCAAATCATATTAATACTGCAGACTGCACCACAAATATCTTATATTTATTTTATTGTTTTCAAGCCTCATGGGGGGGAGCATATGCATTTAAGCAAAAATGTTAATACTGATAGTGATAAGTGAGCGGTCAGATTACACAGCCAAGAAGTTAATGAATGGGTTTATCTGGACTTATGTTTACTTCCTTGTCCTAGTTTTTTTTTTTTTTTTAATAAATGAGCAAGAATAGAAATGAAAGAACATTTTTAAGTGGATGAAGTTTGAAGTGATTGAAGTTTTTGTCAACTTGTATCACACACTTACAAAAAAGGAAGAAACAGCATTTAAGCTTATTTTTTTTTTTTTAAAGTTATTTTTTCATTGTGTATTTTATTAATTTTACATTATAAAGATAATAAAACCGTGAGCTGCTGTTATGAAGCAATACAGTGATTCCGAGTCAAATGGCATCTCTGAAAACTGGGAAGCATTGCAAGCCTGAAAATAATTATTAAAACTGGTTAGACTGTTGAAAGCTGTTTATTTTGGAAAACCTTTTGGTCAAAATTTACAACTTTGTTTTCTGTTTCAGTGACACATCCTATTAGACCAAAGGCACCATCAGCAACCAGCATTCCAGCCATTCTCAAGTCCCTTCAAGATGAGTGGGTAAGTACAGTTAACCATTAAGAGAAAGGAGAAATCCACACAAATGCATCGTCACAGTGAAACTGCTTCCCAAAGCTCCCCTGTCTCTTTGAACTTTTTAAAAGAATATTTGTTTTATTTTCTTAATATTTTTGGTATTTTCCACCAGTCTTGTTTTACAGTTAAGTGAAGCAAAATGTACCAATCCTTTAACTGTGCAGACAATGCCATCTGCATGCTGCCGTGACTTATGTTTTTGTAAAACAGAGGAATACAATTTAAAACACTAAATTCTTTCTTTTCTGAAAGTCATTTCAATTGGGTCTCCTTTTTTTTGCTAGTTATTTTTTTTAAGTTTCTTTTTATGAATACATTTTAAAGCATTAATAAAAATTCTTTGACCCTGTTTTCTCTTGCATGTTAGGATGCTGTCATGCTTCATAGCTTCACCTTACGACAGCAGCTGCAGACTACTCGTCAAGAACTGTCACACGCCCTTTATCAACATGATGCCGCCTGCAGAGTCATTGCTCGACTCAACAAAGAGGTCACTGCTGCAAGAGAAGGTGAGTAGACAGCAGTTCTTGTGTATCCTGTACTGAATGACATTTTTCTAGTTGTACAACTAGAAATTGCCTTTCATATGATTGTTTGATCTGTTATTTGCTCCATATCAACTTGAGGTCATAGAAAATATTCTGTCTATTTCTTAGCTGGTCTGTTTGTTGTTTTGTTTATAGCTCTCGCCACACTTAAACCTCAAGCTGGACTGGTGGCCCCTCAAGCTGTCCCTGCCTCTCAGCCAGTTGCAGTTGTGAGTAACTGAATTAAAGTCTGTAAAGCTTTTCTTACTCTTGTTAAAAAAAAAAGACAACTATCATGTAGCTTTTGAGAACAGCAGGAAAATGTCTAATTGGCTTTCTTAGTCCTGTGTTAAATGTCTGGAGTAGTCATTAATAATAGTGCCATCACATATATGAACTTTTACCTTATGTTTATTTATTGTAGTGATAATTGCTGTTCAGGGTTTAAGGGGTCTCATTTTTATACCACTATACAACAAAACAATTAGATAAACACACTGATTTGCAGTGAGGGCTCTTGCAGTCAAGATCATAAAAGTGAACACAACTAACTTTTCTTTACAGAGACACACATTTACCTGCTGTTACATCACATAAAGACCTTCTGCAACTTGTGGATAGGCTATGATTGACGATCTTACCTGTCAGTAAAACAGCTGGCAGCTTGGTCTGTGTCGCTGGGTTAGGCTGATGTCTTCAATCCTGTCAAGAATAATAAATTTGCTTTGTTATCTGGGACTCATACCCATTAGAAGTAGTTGTCCAACACAGCCAGTAGTGTACAGAGTTTACAATCTTGTCATCTTGTACCAATCACAGGCTTGTTCCCTGACTGGCATTGGTAATGACTGGACTTAATTCTATGCTCATAGAGAGAAAAGGATAACCTGCTATACTGGAAATAGTAAAGTAAATGAACAGTGTTTATTAGTGGGCGCACTCGTATTTAAAAAAGAGAAGAAAAAAAAACAACACAAATTTCTGGGTAAAAAGGGCAAAAGACACAAAACTTCTTATGTCTTTTTCTGTTTTCCTCTAAAAACATAAATTGTGCATTTTGCTTTTTAGGGTGTTGGTGGAGAGCCTATGGAGATCAGTGAACAGGTGGGAATGACTCCAGAGATCATCCAGAAGGTAAGTTGGACCCCCCCCCCCCCCCCCCCCGCCTCTTTCTTTTTTTTTTGTTTTTTTTTTATGCCTTCATTAATCATTACTCTGCTATGTAGTGGTCTTAGCTTTTCTGACATGTCTTTTCTATTTACAGCTCCAAGACAAGGCTACCATCCTCACCACAGAAAGAAAGAAGGTATTGTGTTGCTTTTTATTCAGCTTCTTTTTAGAGGGTGTGATAATGACTTCATCTTGTGCTAACTCTATGTAGTTTCAAACTGTTGTAGCATACAGTATATTTTCACACTTCTTGTGTTTCTCCAGAGAGGAAAAACTGTTCCAGAGGAGCTGGTCAGAGCTGAGGATCTCAGTAAATACCGCCAAGTGGCCTCCCATGCTGTAAGTCTGGATGCTTCATAATCAGGAGACCACAACTGTTTGCGTAAATGAATTGATGCTCATAGTGTCACCATTTCATCTCGTTTTCTTCAGGGTCTTCATAGTGCCAGTGTGCCTGGTATTCTGGCTCTGGATGTGTGTCCCTCAGACACTAACAAAGTGCTCACTGGTACAATAAAGTTGCCTTTGATTTTGTATTTGATTTGTTAGCGTTCCAGTTCACATACAGGGAATCTGACATCAACCCTGGTATTTCCATGTAGGTGGAGCTGATAAGAACGTTGTGGTGTTTGACAAGAATGAGGAGCAGATTGTGGCTACACTCAAGGGTCATACCAAGAAGGTCACCTCTGTCATTTACCACCCATCTCAGGTGAGTCTTCCTCAAGTTCTATTTATTTACTATTTTTTAAAATATGTCAAAATTCTCATTCAAATCTGTTGTTTCTGTTCTTTGTGGTGTTTCCCTCTTTTCTTTTTCAGTCGGTGGTCTTCTCTGCCTCACCTGACACCACCATTCGTGTGTGGTCTGTCACTGGGGGCAACTGTGTGCAGGTAGTGCGTGCCCACGAGGCAGGTGTCACTGGTCTGTCTCTGCATGCTACTGGAGATTATCTGCTCAGCTCCTCTGAGGATCAGGTGTGTGCAGCTTCAAGACATACCAAACTTTGATAAAAACCAATGCTTCGCGGCTTAATCATGTCAACTTCTTTGTGTTTTATTTTGCAGTACTGGGCCTTTTCTGATATCCAAACTGGCAGAGTCCTCACTAAAGTTACTGATGAAAGTGCTGGCTGTGGTATGTGTTTTTTTTTTTTTTTTATGTTTGCATTTGAGGGTTTGAGTCGTCTTTCCGGTATTAAGGTTTCTGTTTGTGTTACAGCTCTCACTTGCGCTCAGTTCCACCCTGATGGTCTCATTTTTGGCACTGGCACTGCTGACTCTCAAATTAAGATTTGGGATCTGAAGGAGCGCACCAACGTGGCCAACTTCCCAGGCCATTCTGGACCCGTCACCTCCATTGCTTTCTCTGAGAACGGATACTATCTGGCCACAGGTGAGAAGCACTAACTGCAATTTTACACAATAGACACAATATACTTGTTAATATTTCATTTCTACGTCATTGAACTTTAAAGATGCAGTAACATTTTAAAAATTGATCAGACTTTACAATGACTGATGATATCTTGAAATTCTATCATTTTAGTGGTTCACCAGTAAATAGATTGGAGATCATATATTTAGTTGTACACCTTTGTCTTGATCACTATCAACATGGCTTGTTTACCAGGTGCTCAGGATAGCTCTCTGAAACTTTGGGATCTGAGGAAACTTAAGAACTTCAAGACCATCACTCTGGATAACAACTATGAGGTGAGATATATCTATATATATGTTTGGTTTTTTTTATGTGGAAAGGCTTTGATAATAATGCAAGTTATATAAGTGTGTTCACATACAGGTTCAAGTGGTGCTCTAAAGCTGCCTGAATGGAGGACTTTACAGCCATCGTAGACATTTCTCACCTGTTTAAAAAAAAAAAAAAAAAATGCCCGTCTTGGCTATGTAGCAGGAGGAAGGCGGATCAGCTAATTTTAAACTAATTAGACGAACATGTATTCAGCAGATGTTCAAAATAACAGTGATAGATTTTTTCAGACATTTTTGGTGTTTATGCTTGTCATGGTGTGGTCATTATGGTATGAAATATTTTCTCCAGTCAGTAAGTTGTAAAGTAGGGACGAGCAACTCCAGTCCTCGAAGGCCACTGTCCTGCAAGTTGTAGATGGTTTGCTGCTTCAACACATCTAATAAAAATGAAATTGATCCAACAGCTTAAGTTCTGTTAAATATCTGAAATGTGATTGTGCATTACTGGGCTGGATGGTGTGACAACCTAGACTCGTATTGCCTCCATATGATAGTATTTTAAGATTGTATCCATCTGGCCTGACCTTCGTTTTCACTATTTACAGCAAATCTGAGAAAAGCATAAATCTCCAGATAACAAAGAGAAGACAGTTTGCATTAATAACTGAATGATTAAATTGTGTTTTTCAGGTGAAGTCCCTTGTGTTTGACCAAAGTGGAACCTACCTGGCTGTGGGAGGATCTGACATTCGTGTCTACATCTGTAAGCAGTGGTCTGAGGTGCTCAACTTCACAGGTAAGATGGAAAATGACCATTTCTGTTCCGATGTTCTTGTGATACATATAGGTGATGTGACATTTACCTCAACTTTTCTTTTCACTTTGTAGACCATTCAGGATTGGTGACTGGAGTGGCCTTTGGAGAAAATGCTAAGTTCCTGACTTCTGCAGGAATGGACAGAAGTCTCAGATTTTATAGTTTGTAGGACAAAAGCAACTCAGGATAAAAAAAGAGGAGGATGGAATGATCTGTGTATCTGAACAGTCACTATTCTGGATGTTGTTAATTTTTAGAAAAGTACAAGAAAAAAAGCAAAACAAATAAAAAATATATGCAGTTAACTTCTTATAGTGTATTAGTCCTTATGCCCAGGAAAGATATCACATAAAATGATCTGCTATTTTAAATTACAGCTGCGTGATAAACATACCATTTAGTTGACTTTGTCAGTTTGAAATAAAAATTATGGGAAATGGGAGCAAAAGCCAGTGTGACATTTCTGTCCTGTTTGTCAGCAGTTGTAATGTTTTTAGTATTTTCCCTCTTTTTTTTTTTTTTTTTTTCTTTTCTTTTTTTTATTGGGTGCAAGGGGCTTCAATTGCTTGTGATAAAACTGCAGTGTACTCTGTTAAAAATAAAAAACTTGATTGTTACTGATCAACTTAGCTTCTTAATGTAGACCAGTTTCATTACAGTGTCTTTAGCATACAATGGAAATAGTGATCTACAGTAAAGTGAAAGAATAGCTGTAGATTGTTCACGTGTCAAAAAAAAAAGTTGTTTAAACCTTTTTTTTCAGTTTAATTTCTTTTTAATTGTTCCACTGAAACTCTTTTTGTTTCCCCAAGTGTATATTGCTCATGTTTTCTTATGTACTTGTTGCACCTCTGCCTTGAAGATAAAATAAAATATCTTTTTCAGCTCAAGTTACTTTTTTTAAGAATTTCTTCATATTCTACTGGTGTACAAAATGTTTGTTTCGCTACAGATTTCAGCTAAAAACGTCTGCTTGATTTATAAAACAAAAACGTGTTTTAATTCAATTTGTGTTTTAGCTTTGTTGTTAAAGCTGATGTTTGGCTTTAAGGATTTTTTTTTTCTGAGGTGCTAGAAGCTGATTTTTCTTTAACTATATTCTAATTTCCACATCACATGGAAACTTAATACATGAACTGAGTGTGCATATATCAAACATTTCTTCATTTTTGTATGTTGCTTCTGAGGCCTTTAGACATTTGATGTTACTTAAAGTTATCTTTCATTACAAATGAGCAAAATACATCAAGAAACATGTTCACAGTGCATTGTTTGATGTTTTGTGGCACAGTTTATTGGACTTTTTTTTTTATTATTCAAGCTTTTACATCACATACAAAGTATAACAGATGACAAAACATACAAAATAAATAAATAGGGGGGGTGGATCATCACGTTCTGCCAAAAAAAAAGGCTTCCAAATCTCCTGAAAGTAGGCTTGTGCATTGCTTTTTCCAAGATGGATCTGCTCCATCCTGGCTATGGAGATCTTCTCGTTCAGCCACCTTCTAAAACCCGGGGCCAAAGAAGAATTCCGTTTTAGTAATATATATATATATATATATATATATATATATATTAGCAGCAAGCATGCCTGTCTTTCATGGAAGGGCAAGGTTACTGACTGAAATGTGAAAGCTAACTGCCACTGTATAAAAATATTACCGTAAATCAAATTAATGGAAAAGAAAGATTTTAAAGTGGTCTTAACTAAACTGAAATTGACTGGTTATCAATCTGATGACAGTTGTAAAAATGAAGAATATGATCAGAGACACTAAATAATTATATTAAATAAAGTTTTCAGGTTTTTTGTGATGATAAACCCCTTTTTTTTAGATGTGCTTGGGTTCTTTTATGGTGACTCTTATGTAGCCAGGTAAATGTAAAAAGTATATCTTCATAAGATAAAACGATGCTGTATAATTGACGTGAAACTCTTAAATGTGACCTCTAATACCTCAAAGTTGTTTTGGAGTATACATGAATGTACTTATTTTCTTTCCTCTGGCAGCTTAATGACAACAGTTTGAGTATGTGAGTTATTTTTGTATTTTTATTAACACGCTTCTCCACTTTTGTTGTTATAACTAAGAATGGAGGAATTGGGGAAAACAATATGACCACACAAGCTTAAAGAAATTGTGTTGCCGCCATAACCGAAAAGCTCGACCCCTCGTGGCCAAACGAGGGAATAAACGTCATTAATCACGTGAGACTGCAGTAACGTGACTCTTACTAACGGGAAGTGCAAGACTAACGAACAGAACTTTGCATAAAACCCTAATCACAGTTTGTTCCGGCCTGTTTTCCCCAGTCTGTGCGTCGGTATCGGGCTGGACTACCTGATAGGGAGCACGTAGGAAACCTTTGGGAATCTCGGAGGCTGACAGGTGAGATATCTGACATTTAGCTTGATTTGGTGTTAACTGGGAATCTTTTTCATTTTACCTGCTGTTGTCATGGCAAACTTAAATCTTTCCCTATCTGTTTAGTCTTCGCTAACATTAAAAGTTTGATAAGCTTGATATTTACAGCTCTTGTTTTCATGACTTCACTTAACTAAAAATAAAAATTATTTCACCGACAACAATGTTGACATTTTGGGAGGTAAAACAGCCGAGGTTGCTCCTTAATGAAAATACAAGTTCCCTTTTCTTTTTCTTTCTAGACTCACTGAGATTTAGTCTATTTATAGCTATTCATGCTCCCTCAAGTTTCCCAGTCTTATTTAATTTTATAACTTAATTCAGAGTTGCAGTTCATTAGGTTTCTATCAGATGATTTCTATCAGCGAAGTCAGTCTGACTGTAATCTAGTTCAACACCACCCCTAACAGCAAGCTACAAAACAACAATAAACAAGAAACAACAGCACAAGTTATATGATTTTTCTTTTTTGTTTGTTTCGTTTTCATTTTTAAGAAAACAAAAATCATGCTTGCATTCATGAAAGTGGGACTGTAATTACGAAACTTGTGTCAAACTGCCATAATTTCATCATTATGTAAGCTACCACATGCCAGCTGCCTTAATATTTTTTATGCTCATGTATAGGAATGTTTTTTGTATGTGTGCACATTTGTATGTTTGTGCATTGGTGGATGATAAAGGTCACACCAAGAAAAACCAAATCATATCACTAATAGGTTATAATGTCGGCACAAACCGCCAGTGCAAGAACGGTAATTCCCACCTGGTCATTAGAGTCAGGAGGGTGTGAAGGTTCCTCTTTTTTAGTTTCTAACAATAAACTTCTCTATCAGAGGTTTTTCCTACTCCACGTGATATGCCCTCTGCAATCTTTCTTCTTCTTTTTAAGTCCTTTACACACTGCATCTCCCATCTTTTCTATCTCAATATTGTTTCTCATTCTGTTCTGAACTCTTGTACATTGTTTTTATAGTCAGTTTTTAAAGGACACTTGTTTGGACTTTCTTCCCCTGTGCTGTGCAGGCAGTTATGGGATCCATGTTTCGAAGTGAGGAGGTGTGCCTGGTGCAGCTTTTTCTCCAGTCTGGTTCAGCCTATAATTGTGTCAGTGAGCTTGGAGAGCTTGGGCTGGTGGAGTTCAGAGATGTGAGTAATTTATAGTCTTTCTTTTTTTTTTTCCCCCATCATTCATCATCTTGTGGGGCAAAGCTCAAAGAGCATAAAGGTGGGGGTTACAGAGGTATTTGTTACTTGACCTGTTGGTTATGGATTGTTTTTAACTTTACTTTCATGTACTTCACTCATAATGTAAATCTCTCATTTTCTCATATTCACAAAAAAGTAAGAACACACTGGGTGATTTCTTTTCAACTGGGTGCAGAACCCCATATCTGAGTTGATATGATGAACTTGCTTTGAATCTGTGAAAAACAGCAACATTTTCCTTCTCCTCTTCTCTCTGCTCTGATGTTTCAGTTAAATCCCAACGTGAACGCCTTTCAGAGGAAGTTTGTTGGTGAGATCAGACGATGCGAGGAGCTTGAGAAGACTTTTAGTAAGTATTGACTCATTTTTCCACATGTGTGTTTCCATCCATGTTTAGTCTTCATCGGTTTTGTTATGATTTTCCATCTGCCATCTCTGACATACTCTGTCTGGCCTACAGCCTTCCTGGAGCAGGAGATCAAGCGCTCCTTAACTCCACCTCTGCAGGGTCCCCTCGCTCCACCATGCCCAATCCCCTCGGCCCCGCAGCCACGAGAACTCATCACCATAGAGGAGGAAAGTGAGAGGCTGGCCAGAGAGCTCAAAGAGGTGAAAACAAGGATGAGATGTTTATTGTTCAGGGGGCCATCACACTGGTATATACTCATAGGAATAATGTGTTGATGTGCATGCGCATTCATGTGTGTGTGTGTGTTTCATCCCAGGTGTCCAGGAACAGAGACAGCCTTCGGGCTCAGCTGACCCAGCTCTGTCAGTACAGAGGAGTCCTGACCAGAACACACTCACTTACAGCTTCACAGGTAATTAGAAACTGAACAGCTGCAACAGTTTTTGTCTCCTAACATTTTTCTTTATAGTAGAAGATAAACCAAAAATAAATCTTTGCTTTGGGTTGATTGTCAGGCACCACTACCTGTGCTGGAAAGCCATGGCCTGTTTGATAACCGCCAAGATGTCCACCTCAGGTAAGTCTATGGTCAGAAATTCTTATTGAGAATTACACTTACTATTGAGATTTTCATGCCGTCATCCACAATTTACAAATTTTTCCTGCATCTTTTCTCCCTCAGTTTTGTAGCAGGAGTGGTTCATCCTTGGAAGGTTCCATCTTTTGAGCGGTTGCTGTGGCGGGCGTGTCGGGGTTATATTATTGTGGATTTTAGAGAAATGGAGGACCGACTTGAGCACCCAGACACGGTGGGCACAAAGAGAGGGATCATGGTGGAAAGAAAATCTGTGATTTGTCTCATCTGATCAGTTCCTGATGTCTTACTAGAACTGTTTACTGTTTGGTGGTTTTCAGGGTGAAATGGTGCAATGGACGGTGTTCCTTATTTCTTTCTGGGGAGATCAGATTGGACAAAAAGTCAAGAAGATATGTGATTGGTGGGTAAAGTTGTGCATCACACAAACACACACACACACACACATATATATATATATATGTGTGTGTGTGTGTGTATATAATTGATTCCCACATTCCTTTTTGATCTTCCTAACCCTGATTTCATCCATTCTCTTCTTTGCAGTTTTCACACACAGACATTTGCATACCCTGAAAGCCCTGCTGAGAGAGAGGAGATACTACAGGGGCTTCAAGGCAGAATTGAAGACATCAAATCAGTTAGTGGAGTTCTCCTTTATAGAGAATTTCCTTGTTGTTTCTGCATCTACAAAGTCACTATCTTTTACCTTCTTTGTGAAGTCTGAAAATAGTAAAACAAATCATAGAAAGGTCCCAGTAATCTGCATTTTATGATTTCTTTTACAAGCTAAATATTAGAACACACTCCTCTCTTTCAGGTGTTGTCACAGACAGAAACCTTCCTTCAGCAGCTGTTGTTGCGAGCAGTAGCCATTCTGCCCCAGTGGAAAGTGCGGGTCCAGAAATCCAAGGCAATCCAGATGGTGCTGAATCTCTGCAGTCCCTCTGTCACTGACAAATGCCTGATTGCTGAGGCTTGGTGTCCCACTGCCAAGCTGCCTGAACTGCAGAATGCCCTCAGAGAGGGAGGGGTAAGATGTCACAGCAGCGGACACGACTGCAGATCAGATGTGACATAAATGACGAATGTCTCCTTCTTCCTCCATCCTCAGAGAAAGAGTGGGAGCGGGGTTGACTCCTTCTACAACCGACTGCCTTCCTCCACACCTCCACCTACTCTGTTTCCCCTCAACTCGTTCACAGCTGGTTTCCAGAACATTGTTGATGCTTATGGAGTGGCCAGCTACCGTGAGGTCAACCCAGGTACATTATCAAAAGTTTTCAAAACAAAGGATTTCCTTAAAGTGAAACTCAAAGAAAGCTCAGTCATGCAAGTATTCTTCTAAGTACTGAGTAACGTCCTTTCTGTCATTGTCCTGCAGCGGTGTACACCATAATTACTTTCCCCTTCCTGTTTGCGGTGATGTTTGGGGATGTGGGTCACGGTTTATTGATGTCTCTGGCTGCCCTCTGGATGGTCCTTGAGGAGAAGGACCCCAAACTTAGAAATAATACCAATGAGGTAATTATAATACTGGTTATATTCCTGTATTTTTCTTCGAAGTTTGCATTACAATATCAAAACAATAGATCTTAAGGCAAAATAATTTGTGTATATACACACCGCAGTTTACCTTATTCTTCTTTCCTTGAAGCCCTTTTTATTGTCCAGAGATAATTGAAAACATATCACTGATCCACTCCAGAGTTTGAATTATAATCAGAGCTTTTGTGGGATTATTCAGAACAAGTAAAGTTAGGGGGAAATTATATAATTAAATAGTGTAACTGTTTACTATAAGATTTTTGTTGAATTAAAAAACATGCAGGATCCAAGAAACACGATTTTGATCTTGAGCTCTAAACTGTGAAATGAGTGCCCTTCCTCTGTGTTTTAGATCTGGAGGATGATGTTTGGAGGACGGTATCTGATTCTGCTGATGGGACTGTTCTCCATTTACACGGGGGCCATTTACAACGAGTGCTTCAGCAGAGGCATCAGCACCTTTAGCTCTGGGTGGCATGTCAACCCCATGTTTAAAAAAAACATATGGAAGTGAGAACAGTTTATTCAGTCATGCTAGAAAATCTTTTTTCACCTAGTCTATTTTCTCCAAAAATCCGCACACTCTTCCTTAAATTTATGTTATCTCTTTTAGCTCGTCAGTGCTGGCCGAGAACCAGTTCTTATCAATGGATCCTGCTGTACCTGGTGTTTTTTCCAGCCCCTATCCTTTTGGAATTGATCCGGTATGACAGTCTCTTTAATCACCTTTTAATCAAAACAAACAAAACTGCAACAAACTGACTCCAACTTTTTTTTGTGTCAGATTTGGGGCCTGGCCAACAACAAACTAACCTTCCTAAACTCATACAAGATGAAGATGTCAGTTATCATTGGTGTCATTCACATGACATTTGGTGTCTGCTTGTCATTCTTTAACTACTGGTAGGTCAGCATGTTTCCTTGGTCTGCTTTGTGTAATGGGTATGCAAATGTATCATGGTTTCCACATCTCTTTTTTCCCCCTGGTTGTTGTTTTTTTCAGGCACTTTGGTCAGATGAGCAGCGTGTTCTTCGTGCTGATCCCAGAGTTGTTCTTCATGCTGTGTCTGTTTGGTTACCTGGTGTTCATGGTGGTCTTTAAATGGATTGCTTACACTCCTGCTGAGTCCAAAATCGCTCCCAGTATACTGATCCACTTCATAGACATGTTCCTGTTCACAGACAACCCCGAAAACCCACAGCTCTATACAGGGCAGGTGTGTGCTTGTTCATAACAACCTGACATTTAATGCACATCAAAGTTTTTATATTGTAGTTACCTCATAGGAAGCCACTGGTTTCTATTTTATTTTCTTCCTATAGCATGAAAAAAAACTTTTAGATGTCTGCCACATTACCTTTTATCAAGTTTATTGAATAGGTGACATTGCAATTGGAATATTTATAAGATGAAATTAACATTATTAATGTTAGTTTTTATTAAATTTAGCTGACATTTTAGATTTTTATGTACAGATCTTAGATTTGACTTTTTCACTGTTTTTACTTGTGTACTCAGGATTTTAAAGCATGTATGTAAGCAGATTAGTTACAAACCTCAGATGCCATATTGTTTTTTAAGCACATGAATGCAACAAAAAGCTTTTCAGATACACAAAAACCTTTGCTTTAACAACATTCACGAGTGACAGTAATGCCATTTTTAAATGGCAGATGTCTAATAGTACCCAGTCTTAACTTCCTTCAATGAACTTTTTTTTTTTTAAACTGTACTAGTATGACAAGAATGCAGAGGCAACTTGTGAAAATAGTGATGTTGTTTAACTTGTCCTTCTTTTTCTGTAACTCTCTACTGTTAGCTTATTGTGCAGAAGGTGCTGGTGGTGCTGGCTCTGTGTTCAGTCCCAGTCCTTCTGCTGGGGAAGCCCATGTGCAAATACTTCAGATTCAGGAACAGACGGCGTCAAATTGTGAGTCTCTGTTTGAGTGACCCTTGTCTTTTCCTTTTTTTGTTTGTTTTTAATCTACATTAAGCTACATTTTTCTAATAGATTTTTAATTCTCTGTGACATCAGGAAGAAGAAAGACGTCCGCTGGTAGCAGACGACGGCTCTGTCAACACTCACCAGGGGGAGGTGGAAGGTGGAGCTGCAGAAGAGGGGGTAGAAGCAACTGTAATTGAATTTATTAAACAGATTAAATGTGATCACGGATGCACCCGTGCTTCTTGTTTAACAATTTGAACTGTGCTGCCTACAGGAGTTTGATGCTGCAGATGTGTTCATGCATCAGGCTATCCACACCATAGAGTACTGCCTGGGCTGCATCTCCAACACAGCATCTTACCTGCGACTTTGGGCTCTCAGTTTGGCACACGCACGTTAGTGCTGATGCACACAAACACAACGTCCTCATTCTCACGTGGTGCACACAAGACTTCCTCTCTGGAACCAAACATATCCATGAATGTCTCATTCATACATTTGTTATGTTTCTTTTCCAGCTAGCTGTGCTTCTCTGACAGTGAGCTATTTGTGTCTCCACAGAGCTGTCAGAGGTGCTGTGGGTGATGGTCATGCGTCTGGCCCTAAAGTGGGAGGATTATGTGGGATCTGCAGTACTTTTTGTGATTTTTGCCTTCTTTGCTGTGTTGACCGTGTGCATCCTCCTGGTTATGGAGGGGCTCTCAGCTTTCTTGCATGCGCTCCGTCTGCACTGGTAAGGATGAACATACAAAAAATGAAAGGGGGAAAAATTGCTTTATATATTTCAATGTTTATCCAGGCTTTGGTTGTCTCCAACCTTACAGGTGTTCACAAGAGATTAGCTAGAATTAGATCAAATCTAAGACAGTTATGTAAAACAAACAGGCTGTTTCACATATTTTGTACATTAAAGATGGTGGATTATCTAATTAATCCAGGGATTCTTCTAGAGACTTGGTGTGAACAAACTTTGTTGCTCATGTCTATTTTCAGCAGCATGGCAGTCTTCAAATACTTCATGCAAACTGAACTTAATTGAGTATCCAAGGAGAAATGGGGTACATCTTCCATAGTTAATACAGCTATGCAAAATAAAATAAATTTTATTTCAGCCATTATATTTTGGTATTTGATGCATATGATAGTTTTTTCTGTGAAGTTGATTATTTACCAAACTATTCTTGTGAAAGCTTTGGGCATCCAATTAGATGATTTTGTGATTTTAATGTATTTTTTTGTGAAGAAGGAATGTAAAGAAATAGTGGGCGTACAAAAGTGATATTTTTGGTGTCAATGAAGACTGACTTTGCTCATCTGTCTTACAGGGTGGAGTTTCAGAACAAGTTCTACAGTGGATCAGGCTACAAACTGAGCCCTTTCTCCTTCACATCTCTGATCAATGCTTCAGCTGCTGTATGATTGGCCAAATGATTGCCAAACGGTTAAATTAACTTATGTATCTGTGTGTATTCTATTGTTTTTACACCATGAAATGGTTAAACAAACTTGCACAGTGATTATAATAAATGATAGACTGGTAATTTTTGCAGCAGTAGAATGACACCCTGCATAATGACTTATAAAGAAATTTACATTGGTTTCCCCTTACTAATTTGTACTCAGTATTATATGCTGCTGTCTAACTGTTTTGTCAGTAGTTTGGGAAATATTTGGTAATCATGTACTTTCACTGTATAAACATTTAATACACAAAGTAATTCAGAAAAGGGAAAGTACATCTAATTATGGGTCTGTTTTGCAGTTTAAGGGAACTTGTGTTTGACTAAATGTTGTGTCTTGCCTGCAAGAGTTGATGGCAGTGAACGATCTGAATGATTTTTATAAACCAAAGATACTTTTTCATCTTCTCATGTCTTCCTAACACATCACACCACAGCTATTTATTCATAGTTCGGTGTTTTCTGGTGCCTTACTGGGACTGTATATATTATGTATTTTGGTCAGATTGCAACTGCTATTATTTTGCCACAACTGTGTACAAAACCTTGCAACAGACTTTTATCTGTTTTCTTCTTTTTTAATTTTAATTTTTTTGCCAATCAATACTATAAAAATGATCAATTATGAGTTGAAATAAAATTGAGTTTCTTGTTGAGTCTTATATGATGTAGTTCATTGAACAGACTGTTTACTGGTAGCTTATCTACTGTTTATGCATGTCACATGTGGCCAAGTAAGTAATCAATGCCATGACAGTAAAGAGTATATTAAAGTAGTTAAAGTGGATCCTAATGGGAAACATTAACCATTACAAGTAATTCAGCTTTAAAAACGTTTAAATTCCCATACAATATTGAACATAGCAAAACATTGTATACTGTATAGCCTATACAGTATAAAAATATATTTTTTAGACTGTTATAATTATAAACAATTTATTTCTTAAAACCTATAAAGGTGACCTAGGTTGACCTCATTTTTACTATTTCATTTATTTTAGGTCATGAATATTTGACAACTACTTGGTCAGATTTCAGTAGGTAGTTTTAATGGACAAACAAGCAGACAAATGTGGAGTAAAAATCTTGAAATTAAATTAAGAGATACAAAGTTAAAAATAACTCATTTACACATACCTAAAAATATGTTTTTCCACTCTAAGTTCTTTTTCACTGTAAGCCAGAGTTGCCCATTTATTTATTTGTTTGTTTATCGCTTACTTTTTTATTGTGAATAAAGACTATATGGAGTGTTAGAAAATATGCATTTATCATTTACACGGTCCGATGAAGACCAAGATGGAGAAAGTGGAACCTGATAACCTGGCTTGTGTTTCTGTCAGTATTTCTTCTTAAGGAACACCAAGTGAACCGGATGTTATTGCAATGTCAACGATGGCGATCATCATGTTACCGTGAAATATGATCAAATAAGCAGACCTAGGAGTGTTATTTATATGTTTGATGACGCTGAGTGTCATTACATGCTAACACGCAGACAGGTGTTTAGTTTATTAGTGAAGTAAGTTAAGTAGAAGATGGCTTTCAACGAAGTTAGTCGCAGTGTTCGCCTGTTAGTTCAAATTCAAAGATGTCGCCCAGCGGTGGTTGCCAATCAGATGGGTAAGTTACATAGCGGTTAACGTTATTGAACTATTAGACTGCATTAACAAATTTAAGACTAACAGTTTACGTTTTTGTCTAGACTGAAAACAACTAATTGGTTGGTCGTTTTATTTTTATGACACCCTGTGGCAGCTCGGTGCATGAGTCAGGTTGCACGACCGGAGCCCACCGCAGACGAAAACGAAGCCGTGAGCCCGACTTTTGTGAACAGAAATCCCCGGAACCTGGAGCAGATGGCTCTGGCTGTGAAGGATCGGGGCTGGAAGACGACATGGCCCCACCAGCAGTTCTACCACAGGTCTGGACGAAATGACATAATGGTCCGTTATTTGATGCAGAACTTTGTGATTCAGTTTTATGTACAGTTAACAATATAGTCAATTCAGTCCTACTTGGACTTACATAGTTATAAAGATAGTTAACAAATTTGATAATGCTACATTGTAAGGTAAAGTTATGCAATTTTAAAATGTTTCTCGAGTTGAAGTATGTAAACAATACTTACCCAGTAGATTTTTTGTGTGTATATTTTTTATTATTTTCTCGAAGTTAATAGAAATTTTAACTTTTAACGTTGATTTGAACTTTTTACAGTTCCAACTGAGCCAAATTTAGGGAATCTCTACTAAACTGTTCAAAGTCTTCGCTCATTTCCCTCCTGCTTTGTGTGCCACTCGTTCTTTCAGGTTGATGTTCTCTCGCAGCCAAAACCATGTGACAGCAGAGGTGTTTTCCAGCAGCTCTCTTGAGCCAGTGATTTCTTGTTCAACCCAAGAGTGGGCAGTGAAGAAGGAACTGTATTCCACAAACTGTGTGGCAGCTTGTCAGGCTGTGGGGGAAGTGCTGGCACGACGATGCGTGCAGGCTGGCATCACCAGGATGGTGTACAGGGATATTCCTTGGACGTACCGTTCAGATTCTGTGAGTATATGCAGCAAGGATTGATGGATAAATATCTGTCATTTTGACTAAAGTCACCTCCTGCTTTGTTTTCATCTGTACCTCTCTTTACAGGTTCAGGCTTTCAGGACTGCAATGAAAGTAGGAGGAATTACTCTCAGTGAACCCAGAAGGAAATATGTCGAGAGCTGAATTTAGGCATTATCTTTTTCTGTAGTCTTCTCTGTAACTCATGTTCCCATTTAAAAGAAAAAATGAATTAATCATTTATTACTGTACAGATAGACAACCACAACTCTCATTGATAATACCAAATGAACAAAGTAGTTTTTTGGGGGGGATAAATTGTTGTGAATTCAACCTGTTCTCTTCTGGTGTATTATTCAGTCAGGAAATAAACTGGTTGGAGTACAATCATTTATTTTTCACTCAAAGTGCTTGTTGTAAACAAGAGTGAAGTGCAGATGTTGAACAGCTTTACACAAGGGGTAGACAAGTGAATAGAGCTTAAAAAGAAGAAAACAACACATCATTTTGATGATGTTACAGCACACTGTCGTCTCAGGCAGTGCGAACAGTGTGTGCCGTGGATTGTAAAGTGCACATTTTCACGTTTTATGGTGAGCATGCATGTTAAATGAAGCTTTAGCAGGAGTTCATCGGCCAAAAAGTAATACCAGCAAGATCTATCTCTCTGAAGAGTTAACCGATTCATTTCATTCAGTGTTTCTATAAATACATGAGAAAACCCTGAACAATTTGTTCTCACAGGATAGTTAAAAAACAAAACAAAAACATGCACCCACGCTTCAGCAGTTCTATATGGACACATATATATTGTATGTGTGCATAAATGCACAGTCTTGGAATGTCACATTTATGAAGCAATTAAACCAAGTAAGAAATAGTACAAGAGAAATACATGTGGCCACCACCTCATAATAAAAACATTAAAATCACCATAGAGTCGTATTTCATTCTCAGGTTGAAGGCACTCATGCAGTCCTGGTGTTAAGTTAGAATAACAATAAAATGGATTACAACAGTTTGTAACATACTGATGTGATAAACTTTTTAATTAAATATATTCACTGGCACATAGTTTGGCAAACAGACATGCGCCATAAAACTGGCCCTGATATGGTCCAAAATGCACAGCTTGGACAGAGTGAAATCTTCCCGTTTGAGAACAAACATTTTTGTTGAATGGTTATAAAGAGCTGGCAGTATAAAGCATGAACTTTACTGAGGAAAGTAGAGGGGACATTTATTGCATAGAGCTCTGGGGTGTTGATTGGTCAGCTACAGAAAGCAGGAGGAAGAAGGGAGCTGTGGTGAGACTTAACGGTTTGTTTGTGGAAAGATGTCTTCTAAAACACTTTACAACCATAACACAATATCGTACACAGACAGTTAAATTATTTAAAAATCCTGTTGTTTACTGGTACAGCAATACTGCAGTGTGATCCTTACCATCAGTTATAGTGAGCTGAGATGTGCAACAAAAAAACCCTGCAAGTATAAATTACAATATGGGAGTATAAAAGCCTTGGCATGTGTCCTTCAGGACTTTCCTCCTCTGGGCCTCCTTTATTGTTCCTTTACCTCATATACTTCCCTGCTTGACCATCTTTTTGCTCACTTTACGGCTTACTCTGACCAGCATCCGCCAGGCTGCGTGGCTCAGGTGAAACATCTACACATGCTCTCTGGTGGATAAGACCCCTCCGCACATGGCTACGCCTCCGTTGCCCTGGTGACCATCTTGGACTGCCAGTCAGCTTTGGAGAAAGAGAGAGAAAAAAATAACAGGCAGCCTCATCCTCAACCGTTTCTAAATGACTATATTTATAGAGGCTTATAAGTTGGCACTTTGACCAATTTCCAAACCAATCCAAGCTCAAAATAAACCTGGCTGCTGCACATTTCCTTAAACAACGCAGGAAAGTTCCTGCCTTTGTTTTACACTACAAACAGAAATTGACCTTCATCACTTCTCTAGAGTCTAGAGTTCAGCTATGATAACATCTGAGTGTAAAATTGTACTGTGGGACTACTCACAGTCCCACAGAAAATCCAGGAATTTTCTTGCTTTCAAGCCTCTGCAATAACAGCTTTCTAAAATAGTAAATAGCTTTATTAAAATACACAAGTTACACTTTTACATTTTCAAATCATTTGTAAAATTGGTTTGGGATAAGCTAGCTCTACACAGAGTCTATGTCAGTCAACAACAAGCTTTTGTAAATTTCCACCACTTCAAAACCAGTCTCTCTGTGCACAGGTGGTCAATAAAGAGAAAAAGAGTCAGTTTCATTTACCAGTTCTTGTCCTTTATCCCCATCATCTAATTCACTAATGGACTGCATGAGGGAGAAGAGGTTCATCCTGCCACTGCGATTAACACTTGGAATCACCTTAAAATTAAAAACAGGGAACAAAAACCTTCAGATAAGTTGTATGAGTGTGAAAGAGAGCATAAAACGGGGTCAGGCAGTTCGCTCACCTTCTCAGGTTCATTTACAGTAATGACAGGGCTGACTGCTGGTTCTGTCGGCCCGGGAGACTCAGCAGTATCAGACTTGGAGGCGGGCTCTTCAAATACCTGAGTGCATTTTTCAACATAAAATAATAACAAAATCTGCCAGATTTAGAATTATAATAAAATGTTATTGATGATGTTATTACTTCTTGATCTTCATCTGAATCATTTGTATCATCTGGACTATCTACATCATCCTCCTCATCGTCGATTTCCTCATCTTCGTAGTCCTCCTCATCCTCTTCTTCATCTTCTGGCTTTTCTTTCTTCCCTCCTTCCTCCTTCCGCACCGACTTCTGCCTTTGGTCTCTCTGCTTCCAGAGTGTGCTGTGACGCTGTTGGCTGCAAAGACGAATCAATAAACAGGCTTTACATGAGCCTTCATACCAGTTATTTAAAAAAAAAAAATACTTGTAGTTTTGTCACTTTGGAAATTAAAAGCGGTTTATAATTTCAGAACAGGATGCCTGATTCACTGTTAAGCCTGACCTTGCATTGAGGATGCCATTGTAGGTCTGCAGCTGCTTCATGAAACCCTCGTTGGGCTTGACAATTGACCGCCGATCTCTAACATAGGGAAGTGCAACCTCCAGTGGCCAGTGCTGTTGCTTCATGGCATAAGCAATCACTGTAGATGCAGATCGAGACACTCCCATCTTACAGTGCACCAACACTGCCTGTCCACTCTTCCTGTAACACACAGTCAGAGATCCACTCAGACTACTTTATTGTCCATTTCATTCTTGAAATTGAAATTTGTCTTCGGCTCCAGAAAAAAGGACAACTGTACAACACAATAACATAAACACGATAAGAGGATGAATAAAAACAGAGAATAACAATAAATAAAAACAGTGAAGCAAAACATCCCACTGAGTTAAGTGAAGCAGTGAGGCAGAAAGGAAGGCTAAATTCTGGGTTTTAGAGTACTGGACATATTTAGATGCTCTACAGCTCTGCAGATTTCCACTAAATGAAGTCAGAAATATTATGTGGTGAAATACTTCATACTTTCAGATAAGACTATCCACTGTCAGTTTCAGAGGGTAACCTGGTTTCCTTAGTTTCCCTTTCAAGACTCCAAACATAGCTGAAAATACAGAAGCTGTCATTTTCCGTTTTAGGCACTTGTGATGTTTCACAAGTCGGCCTGCATTTGTACACGACACAGTGAAGCAGCTCAAAGCTGAATAGGGCAAATCTAGGAATACGATATGATGTGATGTACTGTAAATGAATACTTAGAAATTCTAGAAAAAAAATGTTTCTGTATATTCCAGACTGCCTGAACAATACTGTGACCAGACTGTTTAAAGCATGAAGAAAAAGGAACTTTGATTTTAGAGGACAGGACATATTATAGAAATCTGTATTTGAGAATTTCAATTTCATTTAAAATTTAGTTTTTGGATTTTAAAGTGTGTCACTGAACATATCACATGAGCCTGTTCCCGGTTTCACACAAGGCAAACACAAAGCCAGGGCAGCAACAATTAAGTTGTAAACATAAGAGAGGTCCTCCATTCAGGGCTTCTGAGATCACATCAAGAAGTGTTTATGTCTGAACTGATTAATGAGGCTAAGTCCTCGATGATGACTTACAGTTGAGACCAAATAAAAGACAACATGAGCTATCGGTGAAGGCCTTATAGGTGACTGCCTCCCACCAGAAAATGGCTGCTATATTTAGTTGACAATGTGTTACATTAGCTGTTTGCAGCGGGGAGCAACAAGGTCACCTGCTCCACCTGGGAAATGAGGTCAGAGTAGGTATGCGAGTAAGGAGCAGGCCCAGGGGATGCTGCACTGAGGAACATTAAGATGTACTTTTTTGTTACTGTGTTACCAATCAGTCTGAGGAGAATCCAGAGGAAGGGGGAAATTCTGGAAAGGCTGCTGCCACTGGAAATGGTGGTAGTCTATTCTTTGCTTTGTGTTATTGTTCTGCTGTTTTAACAAAAGATTGAAATAAACACCATATTAAAGAAGTAAAACAGGAAATTTGCCCGCTCCTTTTCTGGATGATTTGAATAGACTGGTAGTATTCTTGCTTTCTATGTATGGTATGAAGCTCTGTGATCTACATGCGAGAGGAAATGGTTTCACTCAAATGAACCGTTGTGCCGTGTAACAATTAGGCACTTGAAAGTGATGTTAAAGGAGTTTCCAGGCAGATGTTTGACACAGCCAGGCCAGGCTTCTAGTTTTGAGCTATTATTACTCCAGAAAGCAAAAGCAAAGTAACATTTATTGTACATACTGGAACTTCAGCCCTTTGCTTTTACAGACAGTAGAAAGTCTATTCTGGTCTGTGTTTCAGTGCAGTGTGGATAGTCAGTACAAATGGTCTTTCATTTAAAGGTTATTTATGTCGCACACTTTATATCCTGTTAGTTTCCTGTTATTCACTGCTACAGAGCTGAAAAAAATATTTGATTTTACTCTCATAAGTTCTCTCCCTTTTTCAGTTTGACCATGAACATAGTGGCGGGTTTAACTCTAAACTATTGCTACAGTTGTGCATTTTACACATGTATGGTAAATTGTTTGTTTGCTATCAGAGGAATAACATTTGCAAAAAATAGTTAATTATTATAATTATTTCATTCATTTACTTTTGCAGCCACATTACACACTCTCCAGTCAGCTGAGAGCTGTGGATAACTCCAGATGTTTTCCAGATTTAGTGGAATCTTCAATAAACTAGACTTTATTGAAGATTTGTGAGTACTGTAGCTCCAGTTGATGATGTCTATAAAAATGTAAAGGAAGCATGTGCACTGCATTTGTTCTGGAGGGGATGCATGTGACAACTCAAACATTCACAATATTCAAAGCAGACTTAACGTGGAAGTTACCCAACTAACTAACTAACAACTTAAGAAAGTGGTCAAAAGAGACCATGTGTGAACACAGCAGGGAATCCCCTGGCATTATTTTTTTTTCCTGATTATCATTTATCCGTTTTTGATTGTATGTATTAAGAAGGATTTTTTTTGTATGTATGTTGCTTTTTGATCACTGATATCGTTGATATGTTCAAGTAAATGCAGTATTGGCATATGATATGTCAAATTGTGAAATGGTTGATAACAATAGTATGAGAGGAGTTTGCCTGTAAGTACTTGTGATCTGTTAAAGGGTTTAAGCATCATTTAGTGTGTTTGGTGTCTCAGATCTACCTTGCAGTGTTAATGAAGTTGTATGTGTCTGTCCAGTGAGGAAGCAGGTCGGTGGCTTCCACATCATACACTCTGACATTCATGTAAGTGAAGGACTCTGGGAAAAAGTTGTCAATCTCCCTTGTCACATTCAGGATGTAGCCAACGCTGGAAAACACAAAAGTGCAGAGTCAGACCCACAGTGGTAACTCATCAAAACACAGTGCACATTTTGGTTTGATGTGCTGAAACAAGGGAAGACGCAGATGAATGACAATAGAGAGATCTTTAGAAAACTTAGCAGAGCAAAAAACACTGACTTGTTTTTCTGCAGCTCCTCAAAGTTCGCTGCATTCCACTCAGAGCCCTGAAACAAGATTAAATAAAAGAAAGTCACAGCTGAGAAGTCAAAGACGGAAAAGACCACACAGTTGTCTTCCTTATCACTGTTGACACATGTCCAACAAAGGGGAAGTTACACTCATATGACAACATCCTGGCGAAAGTGCACTTCTGACAGTTTACTGACTTTAGCAACAGAAAAACCTCTAATAATGGAGGCAAAATAAAGCTTATTGATTGTGTTTGAAACTGAACGATCACTCACCAGGTAAAGGTAGTCAAATATTTTGGAGGGCTTGTCCATCTGAGCCATAGTAACCAGAATCTCATTGTCAATATACTCCTTGTAGGGTCTCATGTCAAAGCCTATCCTGGTCTCCAGGGCCGAGTGCACCTACAGCAGCAAATAAAAAAATTAAAAGAAACAGGCGTTTACACACTTCTATTGTTCTTTTTGTTATACCAGTTTCTTCTATCTGTCCAAGCATCTCACCATTTTAGATGTAAGGTTGTCCAGGTCTTCGGTCATCATAATGTCTCTCAGGTGCTCTTTGATCAATCTCTCGTTGGAAACCCTGTCTGCCGAGCTTCTCGTACAATAAAAGTGAAGCTTTAATACAAGCTGACAAGTGTACACAAGCAATAAGAAGAGATAACTTTCTTAATCATTCTATAGCAGCATGCAGAGGCTCGAAGTAAGAAAGCCCTATGTTTAATTACAGCTGAGTTCTGATGCATTGTTACAATTATAAAACCGTAATTAGCGTCTTAAAATCATTTATTTATCCTTCAGCATTAATTGTCTTTCTGGTGAACAACAACATGCCATAAGTACTTTTTCTTAGATAAAATTTTGAGTGTGCGACCTGTTTGTATTGGAACTGCTTTACACTGTGGTGTTTCTACTTTAAATTTAGTAAATAACCTGACAATACTTCTTGTTTCACCTCAATCAACAAGTGACATGTAGTTTCATCTGACTCTGGGACTAAAAGAGAAGGCAGGATGGTTCTTACCTCTGTCGATCGCTGTCCCTGCGCACTGACTCCAGGTCGTTCATGGCCTCCCACTCGTTGAGGCAGAAGCGATCAGACTCGATGTGCTTGTGGTAGTGTTGGGCCCACTCCAACCCATTGCCTGGGATCACAGCGGCCTTGACTGCCCGCTCGCAGCAGCCGTGCAACACCTGCAGCACTGACCTTACAGCAGTGGGGGGTGGGGGAGGGAAAGAAGTGAATGTCACCACATCTATGTGAGCATAATAAAAGAAAAAAAAAGAATATCAAGACTGCAGAGATGCGTAAGGTCGGTTACGGGGTCACCACTGTATGCTCAGCGTTGGTCTTTGGAGGCTTGACACACAACTCTTCCAGAAGTGATGTACACTAGTGATGTGCGTCTGTCTGCTAGGTTCGGGTTTGTCTTGATGAGTTCCCCTCATTCTAAAGACTTTTGCATCCTTTTTTGTTATGTACAGTATTAATGCTGCAATAAATATCTAGCTGTTGTCTACCGATAGTTCAACTTGGAGTGATATGTGTCCCAAACACATTAAGTTTTAATGAGTGGTATTGCACATCGCTAATGTGTATGTGTGCCTGAAGCACAGCAACGCGGAAGCACTCCCTTGTGATTGGTCAGTTTGTGATTACTTGTTTCTGGACTTTTGGAGCTTCTTGCTGGCTGAGTGTGGTAACCGCCGATTACCTATGGCCGAGTGCGAGACACATTTCACCAGCAGCAGCCGTATGCAGACGCCGTGTGGGTAAAAATCCAGCCTACATACAGCAAATAGCCTAGATCTGGAATTAAATCTGGGCCTGTTGCAGCAAGAAGTTAGTCTATGTGCATGGGGTACAAAAGAAATACAAGAGTATTTCAGTTTTAAAAAACATTTGTACTGGCAACACTCACCACATGGTCTGCATGGAAACCGGCTTGAAAATTCTGCTTTTTTCTGCTGAAGTCACACTGAAGCCACTGCAAAAGAAAAAGAAAAAACAGTAGTTCTGATTACAGTAAAAATAAACTGGAGAGTTGAGGAAGTAAAACTTATAAGAAACACTACTGAACTAGGGGACAGTCAGCCTCAGTGTGCAGAGAGAAATTATTCAGTGTAAATTAGTGCTAGTACTTGTGATCAAAATGAAAAACATGAATGTGAGAACAGTGAAGAAAAGAAAAAAATTAACACAGTCAGTGGTGTGATCCAGCTTGATGAGGGTGAACATGCTGGTGTGACATGGCAACCAATCAAAGCATCTGATGGCAGATTAGTTAAGACAGTGGGCGACAGCAAAGTCTCCACACTGAGTCAACCCCAATATTTTTAGCTCTTAGTTTTGCAATGTTCCTCCCTAAGGCCTCTTCTGAGTATCAGCACCTTAGAAACAGCCAATGCCAATTCTTTATTAATGCAGAATTGGTAGAAAACAATCTTCAGTTATCAAGCTTAATTTTATACTTGAGCTGGAATGAATAGTTGGTACTAAAACTGCACAGCATACAATTATTTACAGTACAATCATTAGAGCGGTTACGCTCTCTTTGACCTTTGTATTTACAGACACAAGAAGCCAACCAAACTTTACTTTCAGTTCACTATGATGAAAGTAAAGTAAATATAAACCAAGTGATTTCCATTTACACAATGGTCTGAGAGAGAAAGCATGTGGAATTTATAGCAAATGATTAAACTCTATAAATAACACATTATCTCTAGAAAGTATCCCAGTCATCAAGCTGCACAGTCTCTGTTGCAGGCTGACAAATTCCTTGCTACTGCTTTCAGTTCAATGCTCTGACCCTTTGTTTTTTTTTTTTTAATGTATTTTACCCGTCTCCGTCCAGATAAACTTGTGTGTCACTCCATACTGGCAGAACCAGGCCAATGGTGCACTGATCGCTGCAATGAGATACAAGATAAGTAAGGAATTGTAATTTGCCAAGGTTAAACCAGAAACAATTAACTGAGAAACTTTCTTGTGCACTCTTTGAGGAACAGTACACCAGCATCTTGGTTACACATACCTGTCCTGATTAGGGAAATCCATGCCCAGCAACATGCTCTCCTGTTTGTTGCCCAGAGTGGAGACGACGATCAGATACCTGACTCTGACCGGGCTGACAGACTCCAACTGCACCGCCTGATACGGTGAAAGACAAAAAAAAGGACAAACCCAGTAAGGATAGTAGAACAGGAACCTGGAAAAACTTTAGAGTTTCCGCTGAAATTTGAAGGGTCTCAATAAACCTGTCTGCTTACAGGCAATATCAAATATGCTGTGTGGATTCTTTTCTTTTGACTTCCGGAAAATTTCTATTTGTTTCATAACTGATGCATAATAATCAGCTCACAGTACAGTTGTGTGTTCATGGGTGACTGTGCAGTTTCTCTTTAATGTAAAAAATTTATTTTTATTTTAAAGTTTACAAAAGGACATATTTTGCCTTTTGTCGTTTTTCCATTTCATTCAGTGTCCTTCAGCTTTTTTGTACATAGAAGATCTGCAGTTACAGAGCGTACAATGAGGCACTGAAGAGAAATGTCATCTCTGTCATCACACCACCAACCTCCCAAAACCCCCATCTGTGAACTATTTAATCTCACCACAGTTTAACACAGCTGTATAATATCTGCTTAGTGATTTGCTTGGTATTCTCAAACCCAGAGGTTTTGACCTACCAGCTGTGCCAATCAAAGCAGGATCTGGCAGAGGGTGTTAAAAAGATGAGCTACAGAAATTAAGAAAAGATGCTGACACAACGTACAAAGACAAATAATGTTTAAATATATATATTAAATCATGGCGACCTTTTCTAATAGATGCCCAAACTAAAATTATGAAGCTGCACTTGAGCATAATATAAGCTGTAATTACACAATATTGAATTTCTCCAGTAGATTCACCATAAGAGTATCTACAACTAACAACAAGTACTCTCTTTTTCAAAAGGAAAGAGGTCCTGATAATGGTAACTCCCACAAACCTGTCATTGAATGAAGCACAATAATTGAGAATAATTTTCATTAACAATGAAACTGTATCTAATCTGCTTCTTTCATAAAACAAAGTAAATGACACCCACACAAAAACAGGATTCAAAACCATTTCAACAACTACTGCTGCTTCAACCCAAACATGAGATATCCTTCAACATCCTCACATGGGCCCCACTTACTAAATGATGACACAAAAATTCTTTCCATTTGACATTTTTCAGGTTTTACTGATCTGGTTTGAAGCGTGCATGCGGGCATGACACCTCACCAGCTTGATGGTGTCTTCTGGTCTGAGCTGTTCGAGCATGGCATGAAGGTGTCTGTGCTGTATGGCTGATGCGCCACTGCTTTGCTTCACGGGAGAAGTCGCGGTGTGTGAGGTGTCTTCGTGGGGACCCCCGCTCTTGCTGTCTTCCAGAAGAAGGACCGCACCCTTTACGAGGGCAAAGCTCTCCCTGGAGACAGCCAGTGACCGTTCAGTTTAACACTGCTATCTTCAAGAAAAATGGTTTTCATTTTGTTTGTAATGTGACTATTCAAAGTTGACAGAGATCTACCTTTTCTGAAGTCTCCCTCTTCTTTGAAGGCTTTCATCCTTTTAAAGGAAAATAGATCAGAAAACATCATGAATAAGACTCAAGACTGTGGCACCAGTTATGCCCTCTATTTGCTTTTATATGTTTGATTCATATTTTTAAGCATAATTTTGTGTTTAGATGGCAGATGTAAATATTTTCTATAAATTCCAGCAGTGACATCAGTGCCCATACACCTCCCCAAAGAAGGATCTAAGCATCAAAAATTATAAAATGTTGCACACTGTTTCCAATTCTCATTCATATTTCTTACTTACCAAAGGAAACCATGTTGTAAGACCAATATATAATACTAATATATTTACTAAGTTCACAGGAAGGAGTGTTTTTTTTTTTTCTTTTGCATGTGTGGGCACAAATGGCAAGAAACAAGGGTCAGCATGTCCTCGCGTGACAAGTAGGACAACTTGGATGAGGTGCAGGAGTGAAAAGACAAACACAGAGAGTGTTATATATGCATTGTGAAATGGAAGCTGGAGTTAAGAGTAATACTAAACAGATCAACAATGTTGATCTGTTTAGTATTACTCTTAACTGTTTAGTATTTCTTCTGATAGAAGAAAATTATAAATAAAGAAGAATACAATACAAGAGTGTGATGGGGGGCAAAGAGAGAAGTAGCATTGGCATTGAATGTTAAGGAGAGTTTACAAGGAAAGAAACATGAGACAGTAACATTACCTTTTACGTAACTGACAAGTCCAGACAGAGTCAAGAAAAAAAAAAGAAAAAAAAGAGAAGCGAGCAGGAGCCAGGAGAGGAATGATGAAGGGTTGAAGAAGAAAAAAAAAGGAGAAAACACAAGTTAAGATTGTTTGGTGATTAGATTCTGTGACAAAATATGCAAAGAATGAGAGTTGGATTCACAATTAAGTTATCTATGGCTTAGTGGGCAGTGATAAAGAACGGGAGAAAGGCAGGCTTTTGATGTACTCTTTAACTATTTCATGACAGTGTGACAGAATGAGAGAAAAGGCGAAAAGAGGGACAGAGGCTGATGATACAGGGTTGAGTTTACATGTTTATGTGTATGTTTTAAAAAGCTTCAGTTGACATAAAATGATTCACTTGCTATGATGAATGTGAACGTTGGTTAAATCACAATGTCTGTGGTATTTTCCTTGCAAGTCTATCAATGTGATCACACCCCTAGAAACAACAGAAAAACAAAACTGCTACCCTTTCTTTCAGCCAAATCTCTTACTCAAACCAATATTCAGGAGCACATTTTCTTTGCACAAGCCAAGACAAACATCTGATTGAAAACTGTGATATGAAAGCAGTAATTTATGCTAACATACTAAGACAAATGTACAAAATAGGCCATCATCTGATAATATAGTGCAAAATGTTTGTGTACAACAAGGGTGCGGAGATGACTGGACTCACTGGAGCGGTAGAGATGGATGGGATCCTATGCAAGGTCAACAGAGCCATTGCACATTACAGTTCTTTCTTCACTAGACCTGTGGTTTCTGGCAGGCTCAGACAGGTTCTGCAGGTTCAGCCAACAGCAAACTGTAAGTTATATTTTTTTTCTCCTGAAATGACAAATGGATATTTGGATAAGATTTTATCTAATACAGGAGTACTTCTCCAAAACGTAATCATTATTTGATCCAACCAAGTAGAGTCGGATTAGATGATGCACAGTGGTTTGCAAAGGTCTGGGCATCTGTTGCTGTAAATAGTTTTCTGAGTAGATTATGAGCTGATTTCCAAAATACACTGAATCAAACATGTGAAATTTTAGGCAAGATTATTGTATTATTTGTTTTTTATTGTCTGATTTCTTTCTTTTTTTTTTTTTTAATTAGAAGCACGACACAAATGTTTGAGAAACCAAAGCTCTCAGAAAAGTTTACAAGGCTAGTGAATGTGTTACAGCTATGGCTTGTTTATAGTCATAATTTGAAAAGGTCAAGTGAAGCCAGTTTGAAAGCTGTATAAATGAACTCTTTCAAGCAGATGCCTATTTCTGAAAATGTAAACAACCTATCCCCACAAACAGAAGATTTTCATTTAACTGTTTACTCAATTTAAATGTAATTAAGAAACTGCAGTTAACAGGATATTTGGAGGTCAAGTTGAGGTCTAAATTACTGAGATACTTGCAGAGCAAACTTCTTGAAGGATTGCTGAAAGGCCAATAAAATCCCTTTGTAACTGTAAAAGACCCCTGGTGCGCCATCCTACTGTGCTACCACAGCTCAACAAATATTACCATTACGGAAGTGTCATCAGGAAACCCAAGCATCCTCACCACATACATGTAAGAAAACCCCTGAAACAAGTAGACAAGTAATTTAAAATGGTTTCAATAAGCAAACACCTATCTGGGGACCTAGAGAGAGAGAGAGAGAGAGAGGGAGAAGAGGGAGAGCAAGAGAAAGAGAGCTAACTATTAAGCACAGAGGAGGTTCAATCATGTTTTGAGGGTGTGTTGCAGTCATTGAACAAGGTAGCATTTTACTACTAGAGTGAAGACTGGACAAAGGATGGCTGCCAAAGCCACACAATCCCAAACTCAAAGAAAAACAAATCTCCATCTGAATGAGACTATCTGAATGAACGTGCTGATATCCTCCAAACAAAATCTGGGTGTGACAAACATGTTTGCAATCTGTAATACTAGTCATCATACTATGGAGGTGCATTTATAACAGATTCTTGCCTTGTGTCCTTTTACTTCTTCATTACGTTGTATTTGTTAATGATTTAAAAACACACACACACACAAAGAAAACAATAGTCTTGCTTAAAACATTAAACAAAACTGTCCTTTATGTTTTCTGATGGAGTACCCAGCAGATTCAAGAGAAGTGCTCTTTAGACTGGCAGCAGATATTAATTTTGAAATGTAAGCAATAACTAATATTTAGTCCTTATATATAGAAATACAATATTTCTGCAGGCCCATATACAATAAAACATATAACTTAAGTAAGATGGGGATAATCGTTTATTCTTATTTAATACTGGTGCAATAACAGACTGATAAACAACGTTCATGTGCCACAGGTAAATATGTAAGCAAATATCGATTAACGTCAATAAAACTAATTCGTTTCCACAGCACAGCTAAAGTACAGAGTGTAACGATAGAGCATGTCAAACTGAGTCCAGTGTAGATCTGTTCACTAACATGAATAGTGAGGTAACGCCTATTTTATGACAGCAAACGTGGCTTCGATGTCTACTGATTAAATGCCAACTTTGCATAGGTAACAGCTGTAAAATTGTATAAAATAGGTTGTTACTGGGTAATATGCCACAAATATCCCTGCGGTTCGTTACAAAAACAAGCGACATATCAGCATCAACATGCAAGGCAGACCAAGCTAACAGATGTAGGAAACGGTTGCTGTCTCTCCACTCTCTGAGACAACAAGAATATGTATCGATATATTAAACGGGTCCGTTTCCTCACCTTTCCAGACTGGGTCCCCGACTCTAATTTCCTGTTTGGGTACTGTTCGTGTCTTCCGGACCGAGAACTCCTTATCCCGCCCTCTGCTGCTGTCGAGGGTGAAGACTTCACCATTTACAGCGCAGCAGCTGCTGTTCCACCACAGTAGAGCGGAGCGCGAGTTGGAGCGCGCCGCAAGCGGGAGAAGACAGTGACGTCACACGCTGTAAAACTTTGGGGTACGTCATCTCAATGAAGTAAGAACAAAGTTTATTCTTGCTTACTAAAACTCAGTAATCCATATACAGATTCATAATATGGATATTAAGGCAGAAATAAATAATAAATAAATAAACAAATAGCTCATTATGCCAGAGGGAATTTATAATAATCATGCTCTCAGTTCATATACCCTGCAGTTTAATCCGATGTGATGTCCGATATATATATATATATATATATATATATATATATATATATATATATATATATATATATATATATATATATATACATCATTTTCTAATTGTTAGATAGCAAAAACACAATATTTCAATTCCTAGCTGCAGTGCTGCTTTACTAAAGACTAGATAAGCATTGTCATGTACAATTGTACTTCAACAATATCTGGCATCTTTTATGATGTTTGATTACGTTTTATCAGTGCTGATAGAGGCTTGAAAATGATTGAGATAGTTCTACAGAGAATTTAAATGGTGTGGGAAGCATGTGCTTAACACTAATCTATTTTCCTAATTTTGAGGTCTCCAGTGCAATCTTCTGATATGTAATGACATAAATTTAATTTATAACTCATTTGAGTCAAAATTATTGTGCTGGAATTAAGGGTAAGTTTCCCATATAAAAGAGGGGATAAACAGGTCTACTAAGGGAGAATATAACATGTTGATTTTCTATTTATTCAGTTGGTGTTTCACCAGTTCTATGTTTTTAATCATTTTTTTAAGGAATCATGTACCACTGTGAGGTACAGAATAAAGATTTTTTTTTATTGTTATTATCTAGAGCAATTTTCTAGATTTTAAAGTCACGCATGCGTACTGAGACTACGTAGTGTTTACGACACTATCGGCTCCTTATTCTTTATCTGATATCAATGTAATGTGAAAACGCTTGATGCTTGCAAGATTTGCTTCCAAGTGTTAACTGTTGTAGTGCACAGAACCGCGTCTTAATGATATTGTACTGATAGCTAACAATAGATAACACAGTTACAACGTCATAATAACTGATACAGTCATTAATTAAGCAACAATTGTGTCTATGTTTTCACCGTTGACTTTGAACTAGACCTACAAAGGAATGCCAATTACAACTTTTACAGAGAGGAGGGAGGGAACTTGTTCGAAGTCCGCAGGGTTTAAAAGTCCACGCATGCGCACTGATATTAGCATAGCATAGCACTTCCAGGTTATACGTGTAGTTTTCTTTTAGGAGTGCTCTACCGCTGCTCAAGTTGAAGGTTAATGGTTTAGAGTTACAGACGACTATCGTTTTCTTTCCGACGAGGACTTTTTGATTTGTCGCGGCATTTTCAGTAGGGTGAAAACAGCTGGTAAACTCATGAAGGTTTTCATAACGAGACGCATCCCACAAGAGGGGATGAAGATTCTTACAGCTGCAGGAGTGTACGAAGTATATTTTAACGGTCAATTATCACTGTTATTTCACACTGGCAAAGCAGCATAATACCAGACAGAGTGCACCGACTATAGTAATATTTAGGGGAGAGGGAGAGAGAGAGAGAGAGAGAGAAAGAGAGAGAGAGAATGTTTTCTGAATGTTTGACTGACATGTTACCTCCTTGTTACATCCTTGTCTGTCTTCATGGAAACAGCTGTGAGGTGTCTCAGTGGGACTCAGATGAGCCTGTGCCGAGGACAGAGTTTCTCAAAGGGGTTCAGGGAGCTCATGGTCTGATATGTTTGCTGTCCGACAAGATCGATGCTGAGGTTCTGGATGCAGCAGGTACTCACTACTCTTGTCCCCTAATGGAAGGACTGGGCTTGGATATGAGACTACAGCACTCTAACATTGTACTGATTATTCTTCTCTAACATGATACATTCAATAAAGATGTGTTGTGAAGATCAGATTGCTGTTCTTTAAACACCACAAGGCATACAGTCAGTCTGAAAGTCAGTTATGTTACTGAATACACCCAAGTGTAAGAAGTTGTATTTATTGTATTGTACTTTAAGATGGATATAATATGTAGACATAGTGTATATTGTGTAAACATTTCAGCTGATTTGTCTCTAAATTCAGGACCGAATTTGAAAGTAATCAGCACCTTGTCTGTGGGATTTGACCACTTGGCTCTTGATGAGATAAAAAAACGGTGAGTTGCACCTACAAAAACAATCTCCCATTGGTAAGACTTATTTCTCTTTTTAGTTATATAGCCATTTACTTCCAACAGCGGTATACGTGTTGGATACACTCCAGATGTCCTGACAGACGCCACTGCTGAGCTTACTGTGTCTCTGCTGCTGGCCACAGCTCGCAGATTACCAGAGGGAGTGGAGGAGGTCAAAAAGTCAGTCTCACCAAGTTACTTATTTACATTGTTTGTGTGCTCTTTTTATACACTGAAAATACAAGTTACTGCCTTGATTTAATTATACAATTAACATATTGTCTTTTTTTTATGTCTCAGTGGTGGCTGGAGCTCGTGGAAGCCTCTCTGGCTGTGCGGTTATGGCCTGTCCGGCAGCACTGTGGGAATCATTGGACTGGGACGCATTGGTTTGATTTACTGTTATTGTTTTATTGACTTTGGCAGCAGGACTTCAGTAACTTAGGACATAATATGACACCATGAACACAGACAGTATTGTGATCACTAACTACCAAGGAGTGACATGATTTAACTTATAATGTTTTTGACTTGCTTGTTGTGTGAGTTCAGGTATGGCCATAGCTCAGAGACTCATGCCATTTGGAGTGAAGAGGCTGTTGTATTCTGGGAGAACAGCGAAGCCCCACGCTGCAGAAGTGAATGGAGAATTTGGTGAGAAATAGCCGAAAATTTACAGTGTATATGGGAGGATAGGAATGTGTATAAAGTCGAGGGCAAGATTGAAGAGACTGAAATTTGATCTATTTTTAAATAAAATTGCTAGGTTTTTTTTTTTTTAGTAGTAGATTTTCATATTTGATCATTTGCATCTTACCTTATGTGTTTTTCTCTCTCGTTTCTGTTAAACAGTTCCACTGGACACACTTGTGTCTGAGAGTGACTTCATAGTTGTTTCCTGCTCACTTACACCAGAAACCCAGGGCCTATGTGACAAGGCTTTTTTCAGCAAGATGAAAAAAACAGCAGTCTTTGTCAACACTAGCAGGTAGACATCTTAAACAGTGGGTAAAGATTGCTTTGGACCTATACTCTGTCCCCGTTTTACATGAGGAGAAGATGTAATTATCTATTTGTTTTAGGGGAGCTGTGGTGAACCAGGAGGATCTGTACGCAGCTCTGAGCAGTGGGAAGATAGCTGCGGCCGGGCTGGATGTTACAACACCTGAACCACTTCCAACAAACCACCCACTTCTTACATTAAAAAACTGTGGTGCGTACAATAGGTTGTGCCATATGTTGACATGTTTTAAGCCTCTTTCCCAACATGTGAAATGTTTGCCTTTTTAAAACTAACCTTCGGTCCCCTCTCATCTTGTGCAGTGGTGTTACCGCACATCGGCAGTGCCACTTACTCCACAAGAGGCATCATGTCAGGTTTGGCAGCTCAAAACCTTTTGGGAGGTTTGCAGGACTCTGACATGCCCAGCGAACTAAACTTCTAGAGGCTAAAGCTGAACCACCTGTGCCTGCTGCCTCCTCGGGTGCTGCACGGAAAGTAGAAAACTATGATGCAATGGTGAGGTTGAATAGTGTGATACTTAAGTAGTGTAGATATGCTCAATAACACGGGGAATCAGTGTTAGATTAAAAGTTTAACTCCATCACACTTCATGAGATAGAGGGTACAATTTGAGGAAGGAAACAGTGCTGGTTTTGTTATGTGCCATTTCTTGTATTCAAGTTCTTGAAAACGAGGCTAATGAGCTGAGAGGCAGTGTGCCTTTCTCTTACATCTAACCGAACACTCCTAGCTTTTTGTAGAAAACAGATCTTTCTTTGCATGTTTGAAGATTCTCTCTAAATTACACTCCTGAGACCTGAGTTTTAGTTTGACTGGTGTTAGAGATTTCTTCTAGCTATTTGGGGTAAGGAGGACCCAGTAAATAGAACTTTATGATTTATTATTATACATATTATATACAATTTAGAAATAATATTATTAAAGTCAAAAAGCAAAAATCTTCTGACACCACCAAACAGCAGTGTAAGTGTTCAACTGGTTCCAGTTACACAGAATTTAGTATTATGGTGCAGACAACCAAATATGTGATGTCCTCGTATAAGAACACTAGATCTCAGGAGGTTAAATCTTTGGTTTTGCACTTATAACCCATGTTAGCTACAATGGTTGCAGTACAGTTTAGAATTAAATGTCCTGCTTAGCATTTTACTTATGGATGTTAATGTCTCAGATCTACTTACTCAACATCTCTACACTCCAGTTCTTCTTTTTCTGCAGAATAAACATGCAAAATTTAGTTTAATGCACAGACGTCTACATTGTAGAATTACCTCTGGCTGAAAACTGATCTGTGATCAATAAAGACTATCAAATGTAACATTTATTCTCTTATTTTTCATATTAATTTTACACAAAACTCATGGTATAATTCAAATTACAGTTTAAAATATAAGTGTTTTGACATCAGAGTGGCTACACGTTATTGCTTTAACTCAATGGAATTAAAACAATAAATCACAAAATGTTTAAGAACAGAAAAAAACAATAAGTTTCCAGAGTACGTTTTCTATGTCAAAATGTCTTTTTCCTAGTCCATGTTAAAGCAGTGAGTCTGGAAAACACTGAGCATCTTTCCAGTTTATGCAGGTGTTCTTTGAGTGCTTATAGAGGTGGGAGGACTGGCTGAAGCGTTTGCCACATTTTGGACAGGGATAGGGTTTTTCCCCAGTGTGTACGCGAATGTGCTTCTTACAGTCAGTCAAGTTCATAAAGGTCTTGCAGCAGATCTTGCAGGCATATTTCTTCTCCCCTTCCACCAGCAAGACGTGGTCCTCAGCAGCTGCTTTCTTGCACTTGGACAGCACGTCCTCTGACGCTCTTGTAAGAGTTGGCCGATCTGCAGGGTCCCCAGCTGATCCAGAGGAAGTATCGTTGCTGGTTTCTGATCCGGGTGGTACTTTGGGGGCGATGCGACGAAAGGTTGTAGTCCCAGAGGTTTTGCCAGCTTTAGGGGGTTGGACGAGGGAGGTTTCCAAGCTGACGCCTGGTCTGATACTACTCAGAAATCCTGCCAAAGGGTTTTGAGTGGGCTGGAGGATGATGGTGTCACTAAAACCAGAGCTCTGAGTTGGCACAAGCTGCTGTAGTGGCATAGAAGTTACAGGAAACACAAGAGAAGATGACGAATCAGATGACTGGGCAGAAGAGGCGATTGCTTCCTCTGACATTTCACTCTGTATATCTGCAACTTCAGGAGCTGTAGGAGCGTCACTGGCAGAAGCAGCGGCTGCTGCAGCAGTAGCAGCAGCTGTGAGATTGGCTAGACTGTCTTCTTCGTCCAAAGCACTCATGACACTGTCACTACTGGGATTGAGGAAACAGGAAAAAGCCAGCTCTGAAAGGCTGTCCAGTCCTTCACCATCTACTGTGTCCTCACCAATATCTCCAGCTTCTCTCTGTGTATCTGTGTGAAGATCTGTGCACAGCAGGGATTGTAATGAACCTCCGTCACCCACTGCATCATGACTGGCCATTTTCTCATCATTTAGTGGTGCATCCAAATTGTCTGTGCAGTGTTGCAGTGGAGATGGAAGAGAATTGTTAGGCAGTGTGTCTAAATTAGGGGAGTAAGCGCTTAGGTTTTCCTTTTTTACCTCAATCACTGCCAAATTTTGCTCTTCTCCTTCCTCTTCTCCCACCTTTACTTTAACCACATCTGTCTCTTCACCCTTCTTCCATTCACCTACTCCTCTTTCCTTGCTGTCTGATTGGGTTGGCAGCTGAATTTCTTCAGACTCTCCTTTGGTGGCTTTGTACTTAACTTCCTCCTCATCTCCTTGGTTTTCCCAAAGCCTGCTTATTGTTTTTAGATAGTCTGGGGATGACAGATCTTCTCCTGCTTCCTCAGTGCTCCTAGTCACAGTAGGTGAACACTCCTTATAGATTCCTCCTGGCAACCTGCTGATTCTCTTCCTGTCACAGTGGTTCTCCTCATGTGACTTCCTCTTTTGTCTTAAAAATGGTGATGCACTCGGCTCACCTATTCTCATGCCACTATCTTCATCTCCACCAGACTGACTCACCTCCACTCCCACTTCCTCTTTATCAAGGTCCTGCTCCATGGCTGATGTGACCTGTTGCTGTGAACCAGCTGCTGCCTGGGAACACAGACTTTGTCGCTGCTGCTGTACCGACCTCCACCCTTTCGGTGCTGAGGCAGGAAAGTTTTTCCTGGATAGGTGGAGCTTGCAGGCTTTGACTACAGTGTTAAGGTGCAGGTGTGATGCTGCCAACAACACATCCATCACATTTGAAGCCCCTAATGAGAGGGTGGAGGTGTAGATCATGTCCAGCAAGGTGGAGAAAGCTTCTGGAGTCACAACCTCTGGATCTAGCTCCATCAAACTGGGGCCTCCTTCTCCACCAGCACGATTAGCTCCAGATCCGTTATCAGTGGTGTCACTGGAGCTGAGAAGAGCCCTAAAGTGGGAGCTGCAGGCTGCCAGGATGGAGCGATGAGCCTGAAAGGTCTGGCCTCCAACCGCAACCACACAGTCACACAGCTGAGCATGGAGGCGCTGGTGGTTGAGCTGTTTGAAAATATGCTGGAAGTGACCTGGGAAGTCCATCACAGCCGGTTTCTTATTCACTACAAGTATGGTTATATTGGCGCATCCGTTGCGCCAGTGGAGCACAATATTTAACGTTATGAGAAACAGGTGCAGCTTCTTAAAACGCTCCACATCTTATCGGCTGTGGATTGCCCGGTGTGACACATTTCACTGCCGCCTACATCAAGTGAAATGTTTTAGTGGAGCACTGACCGTTTGCTGTTGTCTGCTTTCCTGGAGATGCTCTGGAGTATGGGCGGGACGGGACCAACAATAACACGAAGGGATGCGGAACAGACATGGGCTTTCTCTTTCTCTTCAAACAGTCAAACTGGGCCCGCACAGCTGCTTTTGTCATGCAGCTGAAACGTACATTTCATATCAATTTTCAAATATCTTTATGGTAATAAAATCACTGCCCGAGAGCTCAAAAAGCCGCCTGCTTTAGCGTCCATTGTGTCGAAGTCTGTCACTTACGAAGAGTCGGTTATACAACACTGCCCCCACATGGTAATCTTGATGGATTGCAACCACGATTTTAGAGGACGGCGCTTTGTAATGTTCCTGAGATTCACACAAAAACAAATCACTGAAAGGGCAACCCAGGCGCAGAAAAGGGGATTGAAAATAAAATAAACCTGATCTTAAATTTCAAATATGCCAGTCTCTTAAGTACATATTAGTCAGGACAAAGAAATTAAGCAAATCTGAGACAACTGCGACAAATATATGAATAAAACTGAATGTAAATCAACTTTAAAAAAAAGTTAATAGAAAAAATATTACACAAAATGGCCATCAAATGATGACTGGAAAAGACTGAAGGCTAGTCCCAGACTAAAATGCAGACTGAACTCAGTCACTTGCAAAGACTTGGCTTAAATAAGCTTATTCGACACAAAACTAAAAAACCAGTTGCAAAAGGGATTAGAGGTAATCTAAGACCAAGTAGATTCTTAAATTAATTGTTCAAAGAGGAAAGGTTAACGTTTACTTAGAAGTGTTTCTCGAGAGTATATTGGGAATAAAAATGTCTTCAACTTTTTATTCTACTGACCACCTTCCACTGCTTTATCATTTTAATTTAGGATCTGTGGCAGTCGAAATAACATGTCAAAACAGACAGTTAACTGAAATTCATGCAAAGCATCTCTCAAACTGCAAAAGCTGAACATCTTAACTTCTAAACCAACTAAACCAACATTGTTTCATTTACTGCGACAACCTCATTTATTGTGACAAACTCACTCAAATACAAACTCAGCATTTAACCGATATTATACAATGTTAAATTTAAAAAAAGGGCAGAACAAAGTATACAACATGAAAAAAAAAACTGAAACTGAGAACAGCTGGGATGTCTGGTGCTGTGATGGAGAAGCACTGGTCATTTTCCACAGTGATGCTGTAACAGTTCAAGATGACTGCATGTGGAGGTCCTCACTGTTGCTGATGCAGGAGACTCTTTGGGTGGATGAGGATGGAGGGAAGGACCATGGAGGAGCAGCTGCTCATATGCTGTCCAACTTCTTTAACACATATGGGGCTGTGAAGACATAAAGCGTGTTAATCTAATACCAGGGAAGGCGTTGAAGCAGCTTTCTTTTGTATCTGTTGCTCCCTGCAAAGTTCCCTGTAAAGTTATTTATTCTTCATGGAAATGGGATTGGTAGCCAGCGTTGCCCAATGCTCACATTTTCTTAAAACACTTTTGTTCCGTTTTAGATGTTGCCATTTCCTTATTATTATTTGTTTTGTTTCATTTAATGTTGTGTTTTTCACATCAAACCCAATTTGTAGCTAGGTTTATTCTACCACACTTGCTCGAATATAATTTAAAACAAAAAAAAGGCAACTTTCATAAGTAAAGTGGTACATTTGTGACGTTTCGAGATTATTTATAGATATTTATAATTATTTAATATTCTGTAGCTAGTGAATCACGTTTGGAGTTCGAGCTTTCTTTATTCCCTAATTATTACACACAATAGGTGACTAAACAACACTATTCAGTAACTGAAAAGCCTCTAGAGCTTATTAGAAGTAGCTAATTCTCAATGTCATCTGTCTGTACTCACTGGCTCTCAGCAGAGCGACGTAAATAAGAAAGTTCCGTAAAGATGAGATGACATCTTGTCGCATTTTCTTCTTCATCTCCTCTGGGTCCATTTTAGGGCCGAGTCCCTCCAATTTGAACATTTTTAACTGTGTTTTCGGTTGTGTTGCTATTGAAAAATAACCGTCTGTAATACAGCGTTGGTCGCATGGATAGCACCAAACCGGAAACGTTTCAGAGCGGAAGTTACGATAGGACGGAGATAATCGTGGGACAAACTGTATGAAAGCGCTAACAAAAAAAAAAAAAAAAAAAAAAAAAAAAGTTTGTAGAATTAGGCCACTATGATTTGTCTAAATTAACTAATTTTGTCTTTTAAACATTTTTATTTTTAGCCTTATCCAGTTAATCAATTCATAAACTCAGGCTGCTATACTAGGCCCATCATTTAATTAGTTTAGCATAGTTTTTTTCTAGATTTTTATTTTATTGTAAAAAACGAGAGACAACCCGTATGTAGCATTTAATATTTCCCAATCACTTCAACAGTGTTATCCACTTGGCTAAAGGCTAAAAAGCAACACAAAACATTTGTTACGTTTAAATTGGATTTTTGGTATGACCCATTCTTTGGTTTTAAAAAAAATCAGGCGCCCCTTAATCTTGATTTTGGTTGGTTAAAAATATTTTAATACAAATCAAAAGTTAGTTGTTGAGCTGAGGTATGAATAATCAAACTAATGACACAGAAGGCTTAAAAAAGGCAGCAACATTTATTATCTGAGCCAATATTGCGAATCAGTGCAGACTGCCAAGAAAATAAGTCAGTTATATACCACAAAAATCTTCTGATGTCTAATAATATAAAGTGCGTTCTTGTAGAAACCTAAATGTCTGGGGTAACATGAAACATTTAATCAAATAGTTATTTATATCAAGAAAAATAAGATAAATAGAGATCAGTTATTATAAATAGGCAAATTTAAATAGTTTAAATTCAATATTATCCAAATTATCTAATTATTAAGATGATTGAAAATGATTGAATGTTTTAACAGAATGAAAATAAAATAACAGGCAAACAGGTTTCCAAATAAAACTTAGGTTCATCATTAAAACATTTTCCACTTCTTTGTCAACGTGTTCATAAAATGATAATATGAGGAATTATTTTTCATTCTTATTTTCTGTTAGTAACTGACCTTGCAGAGGAGGGGTCCTCCGGGCAGACAGTGATGGAGGCAGGGAGGAGAGACAGAGGAGACGAACAGAGGGAGGGGGTGGGTTGTTTCTGAGCTCAGGGCCGCGGATTAGAGCAGAGAGCAGCCCCAGTACGATGACAGCGTCCAGCATATAGCCAACGCCACCATCATCATCTTGCCCAGGCGGACGCCACGGCTCTCAGAAACAAATATCCCCCTGAAATCCTTCGCATAACTGATCTTTTGGGGGATAAGTCCCCCAGACACCCGGTCCGTCTTTCTGTCTCCTCCTCAGACCACGAGGTGAGTCTTATCGTTATTTCCATGTGTATTGTCTGATGTAGGAGCGCCCGACTGCAAACGGACTCGCCGGCACCTTCCGTCTCGCCTTGCCGTTTGTTTTTATGCTTAACACATCGAAATGAATGTTTTAACTTACGGTAATTTTCACTTCGCCTGTGGGCTGCACCCGGGTCATCGTGTGAGGGAGATGGTGAAGAGATTTAAATCCGATTAAGATTATAAATGAAACAACAAAAGACTGACCATTTATTTTTCTTTGTTTGGCTTCCTGAAGGACATGGCTGTGGTCACTATAATCAAATTTAGTGTTTGGTCATAGTAGGAAGAATTATTGATTATTTTAAGCGAATTTATACAGCATTTATAAATGCAGACATGGCCGATGTGTTACTTCACCCAGACTCTGTTAATTAGATAACATGCGATCTTTAAATGAGAGAGAATTACAATTAGAAATTCAACCAGGTTTAAATCACTATATTTGTCAACACGTGTGGTGCAGCCGGGTTGGAAATCCACGCTGCGCAGTGAAATCACCATCACTGCTACAGATAGGTAAAGAACTGACTAAATCCTGGCGGATCAGGGGAAGCCAGGACTCGAGGTAGTAAAACACGCACATTGTGAATGGGCGTAGGCGAAGTGCAGCCACCCCGGGACAATCGTCTCCTCCTTTTTTTTTCTTTGCGCATATCTTTGGACAGCAGATAGCCTTTTCCCCCTGCTCTTACGTGCCGTGCCGGGCATGACAAGCGCAACACAACTAGACCGGAACAATGCGTTTTGCTGTTCTGGGGCCTTCATTTAATGCATGACATGATACAATATGACCGCTCATAGCGGTTCAGACGCGTGTGATAACTTCAGCGCAGCCCATCACCGTGTGTTTACATAGGTGCTATTTAAAAGCATCAAGCGCTGCTGTTTGAAGCTCACATGCAATTTTGGAGCTGCCGTATATAAAAAAGCTGGGGATGCTCCGTGTTGTGCTTAGGCTCTTGTGTCCACGAGTGTGTGCGCGTGTGCAGGCTGCGTGCTGGGCAGCTCAACCACCGCTGCAGGCATTGTGCTATGACTCAGGAATGTGTGTTACAACATGTGATGGGAGTTGCTCCGAGGTTATTCTGCCAAAGAAAAATCACGACGGACAGAACTTGTACATCAGGACAGACTTGATGGCTGCATGGCAGCATTAGCCTCGATCTGCTCTGCTGACTGCTCCTCTGCCCCACTTAGATACTGCAGCCAGCCATCCTCTCCCTACCCCTTCATCTTTAGTCTCAGATCTGTGTCTGCACACCAGACTGTGATTCCCCAGCCTGTGGGCCAACCTAATAGTACGAATTTGATCGACAGTTCAAAACTTCATAGTCAAAAATATTGTTGTTCCTATTAGAAGACGTTGATTGATCAAATTAATTAATTTAATTAATATGTCAGGGGATGAATCAGTTAATTGACTTGGTAATAGATACTGGAATTCAACTGGGAAGTGTTTTAACCTCAGATTGTACCATTATCCAACAAAGTTCTGACCTCATTAATGTGACAGCTTCTGTGATAGCGTAATTGACTGGCAGTGGTCCCATTATGTAGGCCAAGTTCCTTTATAACTGAAGAGCATAAACATCTTCAGAATGAAAAGCTTTTATCGTACAAAATGCAAAGCTTATAACAAGGATTTGTCATCGTTTTTGGGCTGTGATATTAAATATTAAAGTCATGCTGTATCCATATTATTCCAGAGCCCAGAGGATTATTACAGCTCCTAACAAACTCACTACCCTCATATTAGTTTTGCTTAAAGATAAGGCTTTATTGTGCAGCTTTTGAAGGATCAAAGAGTTGAAGGAAATTGGCTTAGACAGCAAAAAGTACAGCAGACGTTCCACACTTGTACCATCCAAACGCCTTCCTCAGATATCAAGATCTTCCTCTCATTTTCGGTCTGTCTGTATGTGTCTGTCATGAACAATGAGAACCGTTGACAGAGATCTGTGGTGTAACACAGCACACTAAAAGACCTATTATTTAATAGTTCACTGGGGAACTCGAGCCATGCCAGGTCATTGATGAAAAGGAGAAATGAAATGCGTGCTGTACGGCGAGCCCTTCCTTCATAATGCTAATGGAATGAGCTGACAGTCTGAGTAAAGAACAGAAGATGTGATTATGTGTGGAAGAAAGTAACAAGAAAATATCCAGGAAATATAAAATGCACCCTTACTTGATGATAATTAAAAATAAATGAATCATTTCCACACATCTGTAGATTTAATGGATCGGTGACACTGAAGGAGACAGTCAGAGCATCACCAAAACGAGCAGGATTTATTGCAGTAATCCCCTAAACTTGTGGCAGTCTATCTTGTATTTGTTCAGAATATTTTAGTTTGGACCAAAGGGGTGGGCTGACAGACCATGTAGCCCCTGGAGCGGCTAGTTTAGCTTCAAATACTATTAAGCAACCTAATGAAAAGCATCTGATTCTTCACGACTGCATAAGAAGTAACTCTAACTCGAGTTTGAAGTTCTTTCAGTCATGATCCATTTTGAACTTGTTAAATGCACAAGATCCACATATTGACACTGAAAATATGTCACCTTTTGTTAGAGAGCGATACCTTAGAATAGCTAAATTAACTTAAGTCACTGGTGATGTAGGCCTTAATGACACAAATAATATCAGCTTACTTAAACTTGATAACACTCATACTTCTTTTTTATTATACATCTATTTCAGTGAGAAATGACCGGTAATAAAACCCAAACATATGAATTCCTTTTCACTGACTGATTCTTCTGGGCTCTGCTTTTTGTTGAATTTCTGAAATCTGAAGCTGTTCAGCTGCCTTGCATAAACTTAAATCTCCTTCACCTCAAGCGATTCACATATCCACAGAAACCTTAGCCAAGCGTGCTGCTTTTGGACTCAGTGTTCCCAGAAGTACGCTGTCCAACATTATTGGCAGCCACTGTGAGCTTAAATGAAATGTTGAACTGCTGAACCAACCCCTGCTGCTGCCGCTGCTATCCTGCACCTCATATAGTGCAGCTGTATCCGGTGTGTCGTATTCAACTGGGGAGGAGAGTATGTGGGCTTTTTTTTTGTTATTTGTGGAGGCTGAAAGCCAGGGGTCCATTCCACTTGTGGGGACTGACAGATTTGTGGGGATAGAAATGCTGTACCTTTCATGTTTATTATTTTTAGAGGGTCAGGACTTGGTTTAGGGTTGGCCATTCAGTGGTAACGACAGGGTTAGGGGTAACAGGGCTATGTTGTTGCAGAGGCCCCACCTAGATAGTAAGACATGGATGGGACTAAATGTCGATAGCAGCTTGGTTGCTATCGACATTTAGTCAATAGCCGATCACTTCACAAGTGATCCTTTTAAAATAAGCTGTTGTGGAGTGAGCAAGGAAGACTTTGCAGTTGCAACTCTGCAATGCTCCACTTACTATTAACACCTATATATTGTGTATACATCTGAGTGTCATTACATTAACAAAGTGCTGAGAGTAAAGATCACTAAGGAACAAGAATTTCTATTTATTCTGGATCAGTCCCACCTGTCAGTCATAATGTCATATCAGTTTGCATAGGTTATATATAGAATATGGATCTTGCCATCTTTCCTCCTGTTTCATGCCTTCCTGCTACTTCCCAAGATCCTGTCCGTGCAGGGTGGTTTGACCTGTGGTGGCCCTATCTGGCTCCGCAGTGCTAATTGGGCTTCTGAAGTGTTTTCTGTTCAGCTGGCTGCACAGGAACTGCACATTCAGGAGCACCTCAAAACCCCCTGAGGAGAGAGAGGAGCTCTTCTATGAAGTGCATGTGGGCTCATAAAGTGTTGAATGACTGACTGTTTTGCCAGAGACAGAGGAACATTGTGTGAGAAAATGAGCAGTGAAGAGACAGGACTCGGAATCAGAGAGTTTAAGACAAGCTTTTCTTCCTTACAGCACTTTTGGTCTGTATTCGCCAAGTAAAGGTGCTGGGGTGAAAGGATGAAGATGGAAAAGGAGAGTGGCCATAAGGCTTGTTAACGAGTGCTATCTGTCATGAGTTAGGGACTACAGGACCTGGCAGTGGAGGACATCTACGACTTACTATTGATTTAGATAGAAGCAGACTCATCATCAGCTTTCAGATACACAGGTTTTGCTGTGTCAGGTTTAAAAACTGACAGTGCTGTCACACCATGAGAAAACATAAACAATCTCTTCATTTACAGCAAGCAAAAAAAAAGAGATGGTGACACTGCTACAGCTTTTCCCATTTTATTATATATTTATTTATCAGCTGTTGACATATTTAGTCTGCTGCTTGGCTTTGTTGTTGATGTTGAGAAATGCTGCACTGACTACCATTTCCCCACTCCTCCTTCACCTCCCACAATAGTCACTTTTGTTCTTTTCTTTTATTTCCTACAGCTTCACCCTCTCATTTTTTTGCCTCTGCCCTCTTCACCCTCTTTAAAATTCTCCCCTTTTCTTCCCCCCTTCAATATCCTGTTCTTTCTCCCTTTTCTTTGCCTTGACCAATTCTCTTTTCTGTATTCCCGGCCCTTTCTCTCAGCCCCCTTCACGGCCCCCCCTCCTCTCCACTGCTGCAAACCCAACACATCTCTCCTGAGTCTTTCTCCTCCTGTGCTCTGCTACTTTTCTTGCCCGTGTTGGCAAAGTGGCAGAAGGAGGCGGCTGGAGGCTGAGCTAGCTGCATTAGCCCCATGCATTATTCATGTGGCCTTCAGTCTGTGCAGGTCTTGGTCTTATGCTAGCTTCTCTAGTGGGACACAGGCTCTGTGAAAGAGCTCTGTGTGCAGGACACAGGGCCTGATGAGGGAGCTGCACAGATGGGACTATCATTTCCTTGATTTCTGCTCGCTGTTGCACATGAAAGCCCCCAGGAGGGAGTGTTTACTTCACAGATCAACATTAAAAAGCAAAATGAGATGGTTTCCTTACACAAGATCAAGAATGTTTATTTAGTGTCTCTCCTAATTCAGTCGCCATGCTTTTCATAACAAAGCCCAAGTTTGTTTTTTCTCCCTAAACCAGAGGTTGGCGAAGGTTTCAGCTCTATCTGCTCTGATGCTTATATGAAAGACTTGTTCTCTTTTTACCATTGGCCAAGATCTCTGTCTGCCTGGCAGCACTTCTGTCTCAGCCACAGCAGGATTCATAGTCTGTCCTCTTTGCTTTTAGTGTGCACCCAGTTAGAACTTTTAACTGAACTGGTCTGTATTAAATTTTCATTTAGACAACCAGACGGAGATGAAGTGCCTTGTCTTCTCAGCGTCCTGTGCTTTTGAAGCTGTGGAGGAGTAGAGAAAGACCGTGGGTGAGAGGGAGAGAAAGAGAGCCTTTGGGACCGGAGGAGGGGCCTCTTGGAAACCACATCTACATAGCTGCTTTGGGCTCACATCTGCTTTGCTTGACATACTTGCATTTTCACACTGAAAATAACAACTGGAGTGTAGCAGTGTTACTTATAAATATGCTAAAAATTCAAGTCAGATACAGATGATACTGCTTAATCAGACGTCGCCTCGTTCTAATTATAAACCCGATGTGCACTCTGTTTATAGGTCTTGACAGGTCTCACTGACAGCCTTGTTCCGCTCTGCACAGGTGGCCGCGGCAGACTGGGATTGGTCCCTGATGATCGCAAGGACCCCTCTCCACCTCTTTCCAGCCAATCCTGGAGGGGTTACTGAGCTGATGTCTCAGAGGACGAGGGGGTGTATGTGTTCTGAAGTCCTAAAGAGGCAAGCGACACCTCGGTGAGTCACACTTTCACAGCTCTAAGTTCAAATGTGGATCCTTGCGTTACCAGCTTGAATTGTGTGGACAGGCTTGGAGCACCCTAAATTGTGGGTTTGTATTGAGGTTCAAAAGTGTGCCAGACATTACATAATCTCTGGTTAGATTTTTCAGTTGCAGCCATGCAACTACAAACACACACACACTTAGCATACTTTTACAACTGCACCTGCTTATCTGGATCCTTATGTAAAGTTATAATATTTGCTCTTGCTGAAAGTGAAATAGTGGACCCCTTGCTCAAATGCACAGGGATATATATATATATATATATATATATATATATATATATATATATATATATATATATATATATACTCACATATGAAATGGCTGGTTGCTGCTTATTCCTATAAAGACTGTTATCTGAGACCAGTGCCTGACTCTGCAAGGACAGTGAAGGTTAGAGAGCAGGATGAAGAAAATGAGAGAACAGATAAAGAAGGAGGGTGGCAGCAAAAATCACCTTCTGATTCAGCAGTGATTGAGTACAACACAAACACATATACAAATCCACACACCTGCAAGCAGACTACATGCCTGCCATCTGCATTAAAAGCCAAAACATGCTTTATGACCCACTGTGAACAGAGCAAATGTCAGATTTTGTTTCTCTCGGTTGATCGAAGGGGCGCATGTGTCAGTAATAGTACTCAGTTCCTCACGGGCAGCTGTCAGCTCTCCAGCCTCACTTAGCCATCCTCATCCACATCAATCTGCCTCAATCCGGATAAGAGGGAAGTGCTAAAGTGACACCCTGACCAGTGCAGGTCCGTGCAGTACGAAGGCTTCTAATCCTCTTAAAGGACAGAATTACACTGCACGCATTACTACCTCTGAGGGAGGCTAGTCAGCACTGGCCTACAACCAGCCATCACTTCTACACAAATGAGCTGATACACTGCTGTTTGTGTTTGAATGCAGTTTTTACATCTGGCAGCTAAACTTGGCATAAGCTATTGATTGCAATGCAGTGTATGGTGTTTCCACATAACTTAGAAGTTAAAGCGCAGTAATTGGACAAAAACAACTCAGCCTTCCTCATTTACTGAATAAAGGCTTGTTTCAAAATGTAATGAACAAGTGTGGCAGATGACCAGAAAAATGTTTTGGTTCTTTAACAAACGTCTTGGCTTGCAAAAGTTGGCTCCATATATCAAAGAGCTGATCAAACTAAACTGTTGGCCAGGTTTCCTGTTGATCATTAGATTTCAGGAGCACATCAATCATCAGCCATATTGATCAGGTCTGGGTTGCAACTCTTGTCATCCTTGCCAAAGTTGCTCTGCCTTTTTTCCACTCATGGAGTTAAATGGATGTAGTGCAGCTGTGAGCAGCAGATGAGATACATAACGAGACAATGTCAAAACAATATTTGCAAACCAAAAGAATGATACAAAGCCATCTTAAAAGTCACACAAATGAGATTTAGCATCTGAAAGTTTTGCAGCTATATGTCTAATTCAAAATAAAGATGAACATGTGGTCTTTTCTGCTGAACTAAAGAAAAGTAAACAGTTTTTTTTAACTATCAGTGGCCTGACAATCCTCTCCCAATGCAGTGTATTGATTGGCTTAGAAAAAACAAAACACAGTTAAGAGGAGTTGGAAGTGTTGACTTTTGGTTCTGATTCAGAGCTGACCAGTTTTGCCTCCCTGAGGGCCAATTGAGCCCTCCATCGTTCATTATGTCCCCACTACTCCCCTCTTCAAAGGGCAAGCTAAGCAGAAAATGCACAGCTGTGGAGTTGTGGCGAGCGTGCAGATTGTGGCATATTTATGTGGAACGCTTTGTGAATCCTGTTATTGTGCGACGGTGCAGTTGTTGTTGTAGAGAGTCGGGTCATTTAAGCCTGTGCTGTTGCTCATGATGACTAAGCTCCACCCCTTTCCCTCCCAGCCTTTCTTGTTTTCTGTTCACATATCTGATTATTCATCGCATACAAGGCAGGCAACATGTGCTGCATATAAAACAGAGCAGGCTGCTTGCAAATTTAACTGGAACACAGTTCTGGCACTGATTACGCAGTCCAAAAAGACAACTAAACTATAAGCGCTTTCTAATTTATCTGATCCTTCCAAATCCTTTCATCTCTTTCCCACATGTGTTTTGCTTCTTTGAAGTAATGTCTGCAACTCACATCCTTCTCTTTCTTTGTTTACTTCAGATAAATGGAGGAGAAGGAGAGATGTAGGAGCAGGTCTCCAGCCCGGCGGGCCAGCCGGGTGCAGCAGGTGGTGGGAACAATAATACGACGCACCCGAGAGTCTCTGAGCAGGTACAGGCTTTCAAAAGTTCAGAGCGTGCCCAGAAAACTAAAAAATAAATGACAGAGGAGGTCAGGGGGGTCAACATATTTTGGGGGACTGCAGGCAGGTAAATAAATAAAGGGGGAATTTTAAGGTGGGAAGTAAAATGAGCTAGGAGTTAAAAATGCTGTAGCATCACCCAGAGAAAGAGGAGAAGGCATTTACAGCTACACACACACACACAAACACACACACCACACACACATATACACAAAAAAAAACTACAAATACAGCTTTTATACTTAAGAAACAACTTCATGCACTTCCAGGCATGTGGCCAGATTCTTTTGTGATAAAGGAGATGTGTATGGTTTTTTTTTTTTTTTTTTTTTTTTTTCAGATTATGAGGAAAAGCACTTTTTCTCTGCTAGAAATTCCCATAAAAAGGAGGGAAAAAAAACTCCCTGAAACTCAGACAAGAAATGAAGAAATAAGTTAGTTTCTTAACCTGGCATGAACACATGTTTTTGTGTTTCCATACAAGGATACAAAACTCACAGCTGAGTCGATATTCAAACCCTGACTGTCCCTCTCTCACACTCAAACACACCCCACAGGGAACCACAAATATGCATTCAAAAACCTCCTCATCCTCTTGTTATCCACCAAGTGGTTTCTCATTCTCAGCAAAGGACGCAATGCAGAGGAAGCTCAGTAAACTCACACTGCTAGTTAATCTTGGGAAAGGTCTCACTGTGTTGTGGCCAGCTGACCATGATAACAGGCCTCAGGGAGTGGATGCCACTGCAGATTTTAAATGCAGCTTGTACAGAAAATGTGTATTTCCTTTTGTCTGAATGTGAACTCTGTTTCGTTGAGATGATTTAATGATTGCTGCAGGCAGGCTCTTCTAAGGGCCTGTTGCATGTGTTTTCTTTCTTCTTTTTCCCCCCAAAATATATATTGTTCAGCTTTAAAGGCAAGATGTGCAAATTACAAATGCTAACAAGCCAGATTGTCCCGCTCCTCATTAGCCCTGAGAAAATAAGGACAACAGAGCATTAATTTCCAAAAATAAATGCAATTTCCCTTTTAATTAATCAAACAACAAGACAGTTTTCAACTTCACTTCCATCTTAAATGAGTGTTGTTGCAGAGAGTTTATGATAGAGTTTGAAATTGCATTTGTGGATGCATCAATGAGTCACATTCATGGACAGTGGTTTCAGAAATGTTCTGAGTCCATTGAGTCATATTTCCACACAAGAATGTTGTTTGCTCTTAATGCAGTATTGCTTCAAGGCTTGGAGATCACAATCATTCAGTATTGGTTTTCTGTCTCGTCCCCTATAAACAGAGAGTTCTCTGAATTTGCTGAAATCAAAAACATTTATGAACTGTAGCCGATCAAATCCCAGAGCTCCTGGCAGTGAGAAATGTTAATCTTCATTGGTTGAACTGTTTATCTAAGTAGTATTTAACAGTGATAAATGCTACCCCAAATCTTGACTTCTTCTTCGTTTTTGATTTCTCAGCCATGATAGGAAAGAAATGTCTAATATATGGTAGTTTTGACAGCCAGAAACCTGGATAAGGAGTACTATAAACATTGTCTTGGTGTCTATGAATTTCCACCATGGGGATGAATAAAGCAGCTATCTATTTAGCTTTAGTAAAACAGCATAAGAACACATTAATGTACTTATTGACTCCACTGTAAACATAACTTGTCTGGGTTTTTTTTTATGTTTAGTTACCTGCTGACAATTAATTAACTTGATGTATTTCATTGTATTTTTTTTATTTTTTTTATATTTTTGGTTTTCACACAAATATTTTGAAGAATGTTGCTGGCTTCAAGGTCAGTGCTGTATGTTGAAATTTCAACAAAAAGAAATCCTGCTGTGCACCAAAATGAAAGCTTGCTTTTGCTAAAAAACATGCAAACTGGGAAATGTAAACAGAGTATCTTGTGATTTTGCGTTATCTTGGTCATTAAAATTTTTTTTATATTTTATAAAAAGTTAATTAAAAATTATTATTATTAGATAGTTCAACACCACATACATGGTGACTGACTTTTTTCCTGTCCTAAAAGATTTATAACATTTGAGATCAATAAAACTTTTATTTAAAAGACAAAAAATGGTTTGTAAAACTAGAAGACTAACCACTTCTCCTTAAATTCACCTGAATATCTTTCTTGATAAGTAATACAGTCTCCAGTTAACTGAACTGTCATCCTCTTTGACCTCCTCAGAGAGCGGTTGCTAGGCGATGGGAGGTCTCAGCGCTCCAACAGTCTGTCCAATCAGAACTTTCAAGCCAAGCTGACGCTGCAGATCACCAAAGACCCGGTCCTGGACAGCAGCACTGGACATGGCTTCACCCTCACCACAAACGCACCCCTGCTGGTCAGGGACATCGCCACAGGTACGCAGTGTGTCGGCTTAGGTTTGTTTTTATGTGTATTTTTCTACGTGGATGAGTGCACTTATGCTTCCTCTTCAAATGGCCACCTGGTTTATCCAACCATTCCCTGCCAGTAGCAAGTCCACCCTTTTTTTCACAAACACACACAAACACACACACACACTCTCCTGGCATTCGTCCTGCACGGCACTGTGCCAGAGAGGCCAGAGAAACAACAGAGCCACCTGCTCATCCTTTCTAAATTCAATCACTTTTCATTTAGGCAACTTTGATAGGGGGGATTGGGCGAGTGAGACAGGAAGATGCTAATCCATTACTTTTATGTCTGTCCTGTAAAATAAGCTGATAAAAGCCCTGAGGAGAGTCCCACCTAGCTATCCTCTCTGTAATTGCTTTCTGTTGCCAAAAAAGGAGTGAAAGTGCAAAAGAGAAAGAAAAGTGATAACAAAGAACTACATCTAACAGAGAGAGATGTCAGCAGGAGGACCCAGCGTGGAACAGTTAAGCACTTGAGTGCAAATATGGCCAAAGAGAGGGAAATTATGAGTGTGAAAGTGCGCAGGCATGGACCAAAGATGGGCATCTCTGTGTTGGGAGGACACAGAGAGGAGGTAAGTTAGAGAAGAAGGATAAAACAAGAGGAAAGGATGGGATTTTAGTAAGCAACACAAAGATCAGGATATTGGCAGATCTGTCACGAAAGCTTGACAGGAGGGCGGGTGTGGGATTGTGTGTTTGTGCATGTGTATGTATAAAGGCCTGCAGAGCAACACAGCATGGCATCAGTGGGTCAGAAATCAGGGGCAGGCAGGGCTTTGCCAGGCAGACCAGCAGGGTGTGTGAAAATATGCGTGCACAGACGTATGTGTTTACGCACTCATGCACTCGGTTAGTTTGTGTGTGCATATTACGGAGTAAGCTGAAACTGCTGCGCCTCCATCAGTCGTGTTCTCTTGCCTGAAGACAAATGAGTATAAATAACCAGAGAAAGCAGAGCAGAGCAGAGCTGGAAGAGACCCAGAGTAACTGTAACCCCTCCAATCCTGGAGAGCTCAGCTGAACACTGTTGAGTCAGCCATGTTGAATTGTGTGTATGTGTGAGGCTGCCTACATCTGTGTGTGTGCCTCTCTTTATTGCCACGCGTGCAGCCAGGTTTTTGTTTTATGCTGGTGCTCATAACCCTTTTTTTATTGTGTGACTTTGTGTGTGTTTGTGTGTGTTTAGGAAGCCCTGCAGACGGGATACTTTTCGCAGGAGACCAGGTGCTGCAGATCAATGATGCAGTGCTGGAGGATATGAGTACTGAACAGGTGGAAAACGTCTTGAGGTAAAGATCTACTGTGTATCTATATAAAATATGCTGTGCCACCTATCTCCTTCTGGGACCGGTGCATCTGGTCTGTCCACTGACTAAACATACCATTATCATTGTGTGTTTGTGTGTAAAAGCCTTTGCAAGTTACAGGGTACATGCAAAGGTCAGAGGATTGTGTGCTTACTTGACAGCTGGACAAAAAGAAACGCAAAGATTGGTCTCAGTGTGTGTTTCTTTTCTCCATGCAGGGACTTGGACGATTGCATCAATGTGACGATCCTGCGGCACATGACAGTGAGTACAAAGAGGACATTGAAAGCTTGGCCTCAGCACAAACACACAGTCACGTAAAGTCAATACACCGTCATTCATTTGAACATAAGCTGCTTGTTTCCAAGCATGTGACTCTGAGTTTGCATCTTCTGCCAGGAGTAAGTGCCTTCACGTTGATTCAAACTGCATCACGATGGGTTGACTATGTCTATCGACCATCTGTGTACACCTGAGCCTCAACCTTTGCTGGTCTCAGATTTAATTGTGTTATTGTCTTGTGCTTGACAAGCATGGCTTAGGCTTTGCGCTCATGTATGTGTGTTGCAGAATCCCAAGTCATCCATTATGTCAGCAGAGAAGAGAGCTCGTCTGAGGAGTAATCCAGTTAAAGTGCGCTTTGCAGAGGAGGTAGTGGTCAATGGGCACACTCAGGTGAGAAAATCTGATCTGATGCAGAAAAAAAGCTGAAATTCACTTATTAAAACCTCTTCTGGATCCTTCATTCCTTTACTGTCTTTTGATTTAGTGTTTTATACACAGCAGACAGTCGTTTTCTATTCTATCTTTTTTAATTTAATATTGATCCTGCTTGACCACATTGTTTACTTTTCTCCACCAGGGAAACTCTCTTCTCTTTCTACCCAATGTCCTAAAAGTCTATCTAGAGAATGGGCAGACTAAGGCCTTCAAGTTTGACAATACCACCACTGTCAAGGTATGAATACTTGGACAATGTCTCAGTCTGATAGAGACCAGTTAATGAAAGATCAAAATCTCAACAGTTACTCATTCATGACTGAGAATCTTACAGGATAGCAGAATGACTGACTGATGAATATTGTAGCTCAGAGATGACTCATGAATCCACATCACTAATGGAAGTTATTGTGAAATTTCCTGCCAGTGGTTTTCCCCTGCACTACCAAGACATGAAGAAAATCTTCAGTCAATTGATTTTATAAATGTTCATGTTATTACATAAAAGATGAGCTGATTGGAAGCGTCCCTACTTTCTTATATGAGTCTAAAAACGAGTGTGTCTCGCTTTGAAAGGCATCAGAGATGTAATTAATAGATAAGCTCATCTCAAGTTTTGGTGTGATTGCCCACATTATGTCAAAGAGAGGGTTGGCTGCTACAACTGTTCTTCATTTTGGTTTTATAATATAATAGAGAAGAGTGTGCAGTTATTTAAAGCTGTGTTACAACACTACCTGCTTGTCTTCTTTCAGGTCTAGTAGCATACAAAAGCTGTAGCATCTCCCACAGTATAATATTATAACAGTCATGGTGGGATCGCAGCCAGATACTGGGGATAATATTTCACCACCAGCAGGTCCATGTCTGTTTTTGCTTTCATGGACATTTTATTACTGTCCGTCACAACCCCGGCTCAGCTAGGGAAAAGGATTGGCAACATTAAAGACAAGGAATAATATTGTAAAGGTAACCAGTTTTATTAAACAACAAAAAACGTGACTCAAAAAAAGAACAAAATGTGAAAACAAAAAGACAAAGAAGCTTTAATCCAAACAACCCCAACAAAAGAGCTATACTGTTTTATTTTAACAATCAAACCATATCTAATGCCTACAGTGATTTACAAAACCAAATTACAATAATAAAGAACAAAGTTCGAATCAGTACACCTAAGGCTTTTTCCACAACCTTCACAACAGATCAACCTCATTCACAGTTTAGCAAAGCAACACAACCCAAGTCCAAAGACTTCAATGGCAAGCTGCTCTAAACCATCACAGCTGCCCTGAATGAGTGTCTGCAGCCTGCTTAACTAGTGAAGCTCCAGCTGGACAGCAGATGAGTGAGCCAATCACAGGCGGGTGATGACACAGTCAGCCAATCACGAAAGGGAAATGGCACAGCCAGGTACATGCTGAGGTATTCCTGACAGCTGGCCAATCACCTGGTTCCTACCAAACACAGTAAAGGCCAAGGCCTGGGGCTATAACACTGTTACAACAGCTTTTGTATTTCAGCTTATATTCCCAGCCAAAGGGAAGCTGGTGTCGGATTTGTCCATCTGACATCAGCAGACTGGGATGAAACATGTTTGTTTAAGTCTGAACTGTTTTTCTTTTCTTTATTCCAGGATATTGTTCTGACCCTGAAGGATAAACTGTCCATCAGGGCCATTGAGTACTTTGCCTTGGTACTAGAGCAACAGTATAGCATCACTAAACTACTGCTACTGCATGAAGATGAGCTCATACAAAAGGTGAACGATGCAAACAAAAAATGCACACTATTGGGCATACTGAGAAGAAAGATTACTCCAATTACGATTTAATGTGTAGCATTTAAATAGTCTATTTTCTTTTCAACCAGGTGGTGCAGAAAAAAGACTCACATGACTACAGATGTCTGTTCAGGGTTTGTTTCATCCCAAAAGACCCTATGGACCTGCTGCAGGATGACCCCTCAGCCTTTGAATACCTCTTTTTACAGGTCAGAGAAGCTTATCAGCTGTTTAGCAGTTACAGGTGACAACAAAAAGGAAAAAAAGACACAAACATGCCACATGCCAAAGTTGTGCTCACATATTGAATGTTAGATAAACTTTGATCATTCGAGCACTATGAGAACAGCACTTGAATCAAAGCTGAAAGGATGTGTTTAATTACTGTGTAGGTGCTTCTGTCTCTGTTTGGTACGTTTCATCTGATTTACTGTGGCCATCTTAACATTTTGTTTTCCTTTGAGAAAATCATAAAGCCACACACAGTGTGTGCATATTTTCATGGCACAATAAAGCAATGGGAGTGCCACTAATGTCATGCTGATTTATTGTTTTAAAAGCAGTCGCCACTTCCTGCTGTGTTTGCTTTTGCTGGCAGTTTGGGGTTCCAAATGCTGGTTTACTTAAAGACACCCATGAGTTGCATATTTTTCCAGTTTCTGTCGTATGGGGCTTTTAGTCTACTGCATTGTAAATGTGTTTATGTAATGTCTTCATGCATTACACTGTGACTGTGTGTTTGCAGAGTGTTGGAGATGTGCTGCAGGAGCGTTTTGCTGTAGAGATGAAGTGCAACACAGCGCTCCGTCTGGCTGCCCTGCACATGCATGAGAGACTAGACAGCTGTGGACAGACCAGGGCGTCTATGAAGAGTATTACGTGAGTCATCTGTGTGTGTCTAGGTCATTTTAGGGTAACACTTTTAGGGTTACTGAGGACTACGCTGTCCTTATTGTAGCTTGTGTAACTTTATTGGTCAAGGAGGTGAGATGCTCTGCAGCTGCAATTATTGTAATTTGTCTCGGATGAGTGTGCTTAATAATACATAATCTATTAATGTGATGGAAAATGCTTTGTGTGTGTGCGAATGTGCAGTAGCAGTAAAAATTTGTCTCAACCTGTGAGTACTTCAAAATGAACAAAAAAACACAAGCATGACCAATTTCCCAAAAGACAATGTCCCCCATGCATGCATGGTGCATTAATAGGTTTAAAGTGTTTACATTATTGTGTTAAAAATGGCTTTGTTTGCTGCGGACAGATGCCTTTTTCACTTCATATTGATAATGGTTAGCTACAAGTTAAGATATGGTTGTTCAGTAACACCTAGTGGTAGGTGTGGCAAACACAAGTAGGCATATTTACTTCATATATTTCATATTAAGCGTTTTAAATTATCACAATGGAGATAAAATCAGAAACTAACATTTTAAAAATAGTTTTCAGTATTTCATTATCTTAACACTACAAATTTACTTGCATATAACACAGTTTTACATGTATGTGAACACGTTTTACATATAAATACTTTTCCTCTGTAAGGTTGGATCGGCTGAAAGGCGGACACAAACGCAGGCTAAATGTGAAAAGGCTTTAATAAACTTTCTCTGATCAAAGTAGCAACAAGACAATACAATGAACTGAGGTGTACTGGAGGCTTAAGTAATGGTAATTACTGGGTAATGTAGTCGTAGGACCGGTGATCAGTAGGCTGGTGAAGAGGAGCGTACTGGTGCAGGTGGAGCAGGCATGGCATCCTGTTATGTTTCTTTCCAAGTTTTAATAATATTCCACTTTTATGCTTTGCACAGAATATGAAAAGTCTGGTTATGTGGTTATTAAAAAAAGCATTTATATCTTTCTAATTATTCCTATTCTGCTCTTTAATTTCTCATCATCTTAGCACTTTGACAGCCAGAAACCTGGATAAGGCGTACTATAAACAGTGTCTTGGTTTCTATCAGCTTTGGCAGTTTTCTAGGTTTTTCTTTATGTAATCTAATATGTTTGACAAGACCTATAGGCATGCTTGTAAAGGCAGTAATTACATTCATGATATGTTATAATAAGTTTACATGCCACTCTGTGCTTGTGTGTCAGTGTTAGCTACCATATATGAAAAACCATGACAGAGTGCGGTAATGTAGTTTGGTTTTAGCTGTGACTAAATTAACTGTGTTCTTTATTCACGTATGCGCATTCGTCTGTGTGTTGACAGAAAGGAGTTTGGCTTGGACAGCTTTATCTCTCCTACGCTGCTGAGCAATATGAGAGAGAAGGACCTGAGGAAAGCCATCAGCTACCACCTCAAAAAAATTCAGTCCCTGCTAGAGCCACGCCAGAAGGTATATGAGAGTTGATGAATGAGTGGAGGGAAGCATGGAAAGGCATTAAGAGAAAAAGAGACAGTTTATTAGAGGCCTTGGGGTACTTTTTAGATAAAGCTTACAGAGACTACTAATCTCTCTGGTTTATAGAGGCAGAATGACAGAAGGCTGGAAGAAAGAAAGGTGGTGGGTGGGAGGGTAATTAAAAAGCAGACACTAAGTCCAAGACTTTTTTTTTTTTCTGAGGTTTTCACATATTAACTCTGTTGTTTTAGGTGATATCGGCTACTCAGGCCCGATTGGCCTACCTCACTCAGCTTGGAGAGCTCATTTCATATGGGGGACGATCTTACACAGCTACAATGATGGTAAGGATTAAGAACCTTATGTGGTTGGTGGGTCCATTTTATGCAGTAAAACTTATATAACTTGGATATTTTTGTTGCCTTTCTCCCCCCTCACTTTCACCCACATTCAGCTTCAGGACAGGGAAGTTTTGGTCAGCTTGCTAGTAGGAGCCAAGTATGGGATGAGCCAGATCATCAACCACAAGCTCAATGTGATCTCTACTCTAATTGAGTTCAGCAGCATCAGCCGAGTGGAGCTGCTTTCAGAGTCAGACAAAGTCAGCCTGCTGCGCATCTCACTGCATGATATGAAGGTATGAAAGACCCTGGATGCAAACACACTTTTAGTCAGTTACTCTATTATTCATGAAAATGTAGACACTGACACAGATATGAAAAATGAACATGCACTCTCGACAACACTATTTATCCACCAAAGCTCATGCGAGAGTAAATATAGGTCAGACATTCTTCCTCCAACATTACAATATTTAGCCTAAGGGAAATTGTGGTAGCTTTACAGTGCTAATTCACTGACCCAAAGGTGACTATCTCTCCCTTTTTCTCCCACTCCATTGCTTTCCCCCTCTTACTCTTTGGCTTTAATCACTACTGCCTTCCCCCTCTCAGCCCTTTGCCTTACTGATGGAATCTCTGGCAGCCAAAGACTTAGGGTGTCTGCTGGGGGGCTACTGCAAACTCCTGGTGGATCCAAGTGTTAATGTCTTCCGTCTGGGGCGCCCAAAAGTGAGGGTGCACCGGATTCCTGCTGAAGAAGGTGTGTGTGGGAAGTTCGCCGTAATAGAGGGCGTGTGCTATGAATCCCTATCAAGTGAGCAAAAACAGTTTAACCTAAAACAATCACTTTCTGGCTTTGGCCTTTTGATAGACTTTTGTTAACATCACATTTCGATGAATGAAGCCTGTACGGGTACGGATAGAAAAACACTGCAATATTATTCAGTCATAATTAAACAAACCTCTCTTTTACTTGTGCACTAACACAGTCTTTGTTTTGCTTGCCTGGTTTTTTGCAAATTAGGTTATGTCTCTCGCTGTTGCAGCGACTCAGATGACTCTTCAGATGAGGACGACCCAATGGATTCTCAGAGTTACAAACGGCCAGACCCAGCAAGTCAGGACTGGGAAGAGAGGAGGAGAGAGGAGGAAGAAAAGAGGAGGGAGGAAGAGAGGAAAGAGAGAGAGGAGCACAAATGTAAACAGGAAGTGAAGATAATAGTAACAACAGAAGGTAAAGAAAATGAGAGTGAAGAGGAGGGAGGAGCCACAGGAAGTGGTCTTCGTAAATTCAGTGTTATGGATGAAGAAATTACCTTAGAGACCAACTGGTACCACACTGACCCACGGGTCACCAGCAGCTTTTCCAGCTTGTCTAGCGGTTCCTTGAGTGCAGCCCTGGAGGACAGCAGTGCTGCATCCAAAGGCCTGTCTCGCATGGATGCTCTTCGCGGACCACGCACAAGCGACGAGCTTCCAAGCTTAGATGTGCACCACCCCTACCTCTTAGAGCCAAAACGGCACCAAGGGCCTGTGCGGCCCACCAACCTGAATTATCGTGGCAATGACAACTCTTGCCTCTGCTTTGCTGAGCTTTCCAAGGCTGATTTCCTGCCGAGCCCACCTGGGGCTACAACCGATGATGATGAGGAGGAGGATGAGGAAGATCTAGGAGTTGAGGAACTTAGACGTATTTCTAAAATCCCAAGTTCAAGAGATTTGCGAATGATTGACAGCATACCCTTTGAAAGATCACCTATTAAAAGAAAGAAAAAGATCCCTCCCAAAGTCCCAGTTAGGACAAGTTCAATTCCTGGAAACAAAGCAGGACAGGCTGAGCACCGCTTGTCTAAGGATGAGGAAGGTCTATTTTTGACTCCTTCTCCCAACCCTAAACCAGCACTCCTGGCTAAAGACAATGTCTCAGAGTCAGAAGATGAGTTTTTTGATGCACAGGAGAGATTTACTCCGCCAGTTCCTGATCTATCAGGTTTGTTTACAGTGTGTTTGTTTTAACTAAGTGCTATCGTGCTATTGTTGCTTTAATGCAACATGATGCTCAAACATTACTCTTATTAAAAGAGAAGATTTGTATCAAATAAATAATACATTTCTTTGTTTATCCTTTTCTTTTGACTTCTCCCTTGCAGATGCTGAGCTGGCTGATCGACGAAACGCTAATCGCTTGAGTGGAACCTGGAACGGTCTTCCAGCCGTCCCAGGAAAAGAGCCATCATCCCCCCTTGCCAATAAATCCCACTATAAAATCAAGAAGGAATCAGAAACAGTAAAAGGTCCCACAAATCAACTCATCAGCAAACAACCCAGTCCTTCAAGACCAACCCAGAAACATGAAGTTAAGGTCAAACCACCACTGGCACCTAAGCCCCAGCTACCTCCCAAACCTCAAATTGTTCCTCCCAAGTCTCCCCAGCATGGAAGATCATATGCCCAATGTAATGGGGATGCTTCTGGACGTTTGTCTTCTGAGCTATTGGAAATGGAACCAGATACTATGGAGTTTAAGTCTGTCACATCAGGTGGATTGCCTATGTCATCATCCCTGATCACAGCGGTGCGGTGCAGCAAGCAGCCACCAAGCACCACAAAGCCCCAAACTGAGGAAAAGACAAAAAGACAAGAAATTAGCCCAAAACAAAATAAAGACCTGGTGTGCGAAAATGGGTCACAAGTTGTTTCCAAAGACAAAACATGCGTTTCTGATGGAAAGGAAACACCTATAGTTGAGGGGAAAAGAAATGAAACTGACTTAACGAAAAAGCCACCAAACCTACCCCCTATCCCTCGCTCCAGTTCAGGGACCAAACTAGCTGTTCCCCCTCCTGTGCCCCCCAAACCTGCTTCCCCCTTAAATTTTCACCCATTATCGATACCTGCAAGCTCTCCTGTCTCCCCTACTGATCCAAGCAAAGGGATCTTTAAGGATGCGGTCAGTCCACCCAATGGAATACACCCCTGGAGCAGCCGTAATGGTAACATCCAATCAGGACCAAGGAGAGTCTCTCTGAGCCACGAGAGCTTATCACCCAAAAATTCAGATGCACCAATTACTCTTACCACATCCCTCACCTCAGCTAACTCTAAAGGTGTTGGGGGTCTTGAGAGCAGAGAACCTGGAAAATCTGGCTCTGGATCTGATTTGAGAACTAGTTCTTCCAGTCTGGGAGGGAGACTACCAGCTTCTGCCTTGAGAGGGAAGATCCAGTCTTTGCCTTGGTATATGACCCGTTCCCAGGAGATTCTAGGAACCCTAGACTATCCTTCCACAAGCTCCATTAATGGAGACACATCTGGCTTTGGCTCTGGTTTGTCTGTAGCAAGTGGTTTATCAGACTTAAACAAAACACCTGTCAAGGAGAAAGAAATGGTGGCCTTAAAATCAGGAAGCAAAGGGAGCATTTTAGATGAAGGAGCTGAGGTTGTTATAGCAACCATTAAAGAGGCCCAGGAAGTGAGCTCACAGATGAAGAAGTCCAATGGAACAAATGGCTCACACCCTAATCTGAGTTTTAGAGAAAATAGTGCACACAGTGGCAGTGTTTCATCAGAGCAGCCTCAGTCACGGCCTCATTCAGCAGTGGGGTTGGGAGGTGTGTCGAGTATGCAGATCGGAGGCGATTCACCGACCTCCTCAGCAGCCGACACTACTCCTCCACAACAACACCGGGAAGCTTGCGGCTGCCGCACTGTTTATGCCAACTGTTTCAGTGGGGACACTGAGGATGGTGTTAGCTTTGATGAGGAGCTCACGGTTTATGAGTTCTCCCAGCGCATACGTCCAAAACCTGCCCGACCCCCACCTCCACCTTCTCCAACAACACCCTTGCCAAAACCCAATATACTGTCATTGCTGAGGGACAATCCTCGTCCACTTTCTACTTTTTCCACTGCTTCCTCTGAACTAAGTCCTGTAGTTTCTTGTCCAGTTTCACCCACAACTTCCCTTGGCGGTCCTTTTCGTTCCCTTACCAACAAAAACTATGGGGGGCTAAAGGGAGGTTTTGCTTCTCTACGTCAAGATATAGATCAGCTTCTCCTAGTGTTAGAGAGGGGAGCACTTGAACAACCGCAACAAAACTTAAAATCAGAGAGCACAGGCATAAAATTAGGAACTGACCTTAATCACAATGGAACTGAGGACAGCACTACACCTGTAGTAAGCCTAAATTGTACTGGGATGAGCTGTACCACCATGACAGAGGCTGAGAGGAGTCTTCTCCAGGCAGAGGCTCGACGATTGGCATCTGGTTGTCAACGTGCAACACGCGTTGGCTGGGCACCTGATGAAGCACTACGTTCTTTATCCAATAGCTTCAGTGCTCTGGTTCAGTTGTCAGCAGCCTGCCTGCGAACAAATCCCTGTCCTGGTTGTGACATCTGCCATAAAGCAAGTCTGGCACACAAGGAAGAGGATGATGATGACCAGCAGGCCATGGACAAAATAAAGGAAATAGTGGGTTTGTACCGAGAGTTTGTTGGGGCTGTTGAGACAGCTGGAACTGGTTCAGGAGTTGGGGGTAAGAGCGTGGGGCTCACTGGATCTGCACAGGGTCAAGGGGAGGGTGACGGAGTGAGGCTACTAGCCAAACGCTGCACTGTGCTAATCTCGTCTGTATTCGCACTCACACAACTTTTCCGGACACTCACACTAGATACCACAGACACGCCTGGCCACGTACCTCTCAACTTTTGACCTGTGAACTTTTTACTCACTAATAACCACTGACTCCAGAAGCGAGACAAGCAAACAGCACAGAGCTATCGGGTGTGTTACTCCTGTATTCTTGTACAGTAAGTGCCATGCACACCACAGCCACATTACACGTACTGAAACCACACCTTATCCGAAAGAAGAGAGGAAATGTCATTGCGATGCCTCTCCTTGGACGCATATGGACTATGCATTTGTACATATGAATTTTATAATTATCTTACAATTCTCTTATTTTATGATACAATATGTGTATGTATGTAAGGATGGAATATACATGTATGTATTTATGTATTTATTTTTACAATGTTTGCACCATGATCTGTGATGTGCAGGTCTCCGGTAAGGAAGCAAAAACGGATGTCACTGGAAGTTTTAATATCTCTTCTCTTGAGACAGTATTTTTTTTTTTATTTATTATTATTATTATTAATTTTCTTCTTTTTTTGCTGCTTTAAAGATTTGTCAATTCCACAAGGTGTAATCTGTAAATTGTCAGTTTCAAGTTTATTATTACAGTGCACATACTGGAAAAAAACACAGAAAATGTACTCACATGTGAAATAGAGTATTAAACTGTTTCTTTTTATATGTGAAGAGTTTGCACCTTTTTTAGTATTTAGTTTTACAACAATACAGTAACAGATTATGGGATGTAACACTTACCCACTACACAGCAGGGAGAGCACTTTTGACTGTTACAGATTGCACCTTTTTATGGAACACATAACCTTGTGTAAAGTGTATTTTTTTTATCCCTTTCATGTCCAAACTGTGTGAATGCTTCATGGAAAACCTTACCCAAATGTATGCAGTATTATAACATTAATCTAGTTTTCATCCAAAAAAAAACTACATATATATTTTTTCTGGGTATGTGTGGGTTATGTCCAAGCAGCAAAACAGGGGACCTAATTATGTAGTTGACATGTTTCTGACTTGGCACAAGGGTGACTGTTAAACTCTGTCCAGATGTAGCGAAGATCCAAAGTCTTAAGAAAACACTGAGCCACTACTGTTTCCTGCTACGGTTTCCTTTTTGGACACCAGCGTATTGATACCACACTGACAGATGGACTGACTGCTTCATGCTGGGGTCAGAACTGTAGATAGACATCTGTGTCCTACCTTAGTTTATGGCTATGCAAACATAAACTCCTCAATCCCCACACTCTGTATTTTTTATTTTTTTTTCTTGTGCTAACATTAAAAAGAACAACGGCTGGATTGTGTTTGTTTGAATACAATGGCTGATTTCTTTGTTTGGAATGTTGGCTCTTGTCTTGTTTTGGAAAACTTTCTGCATTATGGATTGCAACGTTTTTGCGAAGTTGCATGGCAATATCATTTGTCAATATAAAGACTCATGTCTATACTGATGTCTGTGAATTGCCAGTAAAATTAATACATTGCTCGATCAGTTTACTGATGTACAGTGTTCACTAATCGGCCGTCATTTCACAACTCACTTGAACATCTGATTTTGAAGATTTACTCAAGCCACCTTTGACAACAGAAAGGTATTTAAGACGCACTAGTCAGAAGCTACCTTTACAAATATATGGGGATTAGCCAAAACAAGGATTGCATAAGAACTAAGAGACAGCTGGTGAAAAGATAGGGTATTTAATTGTAAGTGGTTAAAGGGGAAATTTTCTTAAAGTGTCTATTTACAAAAGAAAACAAGTGCACTGTTTTGGACTTTACAGCTTCCAAATGCCACGAAGCATACGCCCAGTAACTATGTCCATCACTGCACTAACATCATGATATTTTGTGATGTCTCAAGTGGTGTCTCCTGTTGTTCAGTAGGCAGGCTCAAACAGAAAGGAAGGCCTGTGTCACCCACTTCTCACTGTATAGGAATATCATATGAGCAGGATTTCATAATTTTGGCATAAAAGAGAACATTTATGTTTCTACATAAGCAGTCACTTTTCCGTATCTACGTACAACAAAGTCAATGTATTGAGAAATGTTTTGTTTGGGAATAAATGATACACCGACTTTAATGGTCCTTGTATGCTTCTGTGAATTACGTGCATTTTCATGTACTCACATTCACAAGAACCACGTCCTTTAATCTTGGGTCTGCTAAGCAGCATTTCAAATCAAAACTTACAGTTCTCATTTCAGAGGTGAAGACTTTCCAGACAGCCAAGACAAGCCATTTAAAGGTAAAGGTGTTTACACAGAGCTGTTGTTTGTGCAATCTCTGAACCTGTAATGTAGGTAATGAGGATTACTGTGGGATTTCTTTCTTTCGGTGTTGTACTGCTACACTTCCACAAAGGCACCTGTAAACTCAAGCCTCACTCTCTTCCTATTTTTTCCCCACGCTTTCTAATTTGGTAGGTTCTCGAATTTATAGAGCAGCTAAACTCAGTTAACATCTCTAGTCCTGTAGTTAAAAGCTTTTTGAATAATTAATTTTAATGTAAAAATGAAAGATTTCACCTTAGGTGACACTCAGACATTTGTTTGAGGGAAGAGAAACTGACAGCTTAGAGGCTTTGTGAACACAGCGGCTCAACCCTTCCCAATCCCATGTCCCTACGTCAGATTGTCCTTAATCTAATCTTTATCTGCAGTCTGACTTCTTGATGCATTACTCTAGAGTAGTACTCAACAAAACAGCACATAAACACAAATAGTATGACAGTGTGGCCCTGCGGCCAAAACCATTATTAGAAAAATAATTAAAAAAAAGGAGGATCACACTTATTACACCAAAGTATTGCCTCCATCTGTTATGATTCAGTGCAGTTTTATTTATCTCCTTTACATAAATATTGGGTGATGCTTATTACAAAGAGATTAAAGTGTATAATGAAGGTAGGACATGGCAGAAAAATGACAGATTATACTGTGACTCACTAGTCAGAAAACTGACAAAAACTACACAAAACCCACTTTTGTGATTCATGACAGCCTTTTACAGACATACACCTGCCATCTTTTTTTAATGAATTAAGATTTTTCTTAAAGACAATATGGCTGTCAGCTATTTATTCTGCATAAACTTCCACATAACAGACTTTATTTGTGGTTTTATTGGACGTATATTTGCTTTAGCTGTTTATTAATGACATTGTTAAAGCAATGCAGTGTCTTGTGCTTCAAGAAAACCATAAACAATATTACTCAACATAAAAAAGGGCATTCCACTAAAGAAAATGGAATATAAAACCTATTTAAAAGGAACTCCCAGGAAATCCAGTATACTGCACATATGAAAACATTTTAAGAAATAGGCCAAATGGTTCATTTACATGGCAGCTTGAGCTTTTTGTGCCACTGAACATTACCCTCTGTCCCTGCTTTCACTCAGTACCGTTACTCTTCAGTCTCTAAAGTGTCCAAGCAGTGTGTCTTTCCCGTTTGAGCTGCTGTACACAGCCAGAGCCGCGGAGTGGTGACTGGATCTACTCAAGCTTGAAATCTGAGCCCATTATGTCAACAGATGTTACAGACAGAGAGGAGAGCAGGCGTGAGAGAAGGAAAATATCAGTGTGAGCAGGAGAGAAATGAAAAGAATAAATGAGAATGACTCAAAGGGAAAAACTGGAGAAATGAAAAGAAAAAAGAAGAAGAAAAAAAAAAACAACATTCAGAAGTATTTTGTTTTAGAGTCAATAAAAGAGAACTGGTTCAAAATGAACAAATGAAGCAAAGCTTCATATCAAAATAAATCCATTTCTTTTTTGTTGCAACAGCAGTCTAAATCAAATAAACTTTTATTCTTTCAATAAAAATGAAAAACCAAAAAAAAAAAAAAAACCCCAAAAAACAGACAAATCTGGGTGTTACATAATTGAGCACTTGTCTAAAATCATAACACACCCTGCCTGTGGCACTTCCGAAAATAAATCAAAACAAACTATACTTAGCAGGACATTTCACATAGATGAATCATGTGAAAACAGAAACTCCAAAAAATATATAAGTATTCAGATGTTTCTATTTTTCCATTTAATATATTTGGCATTTCCCAAAACAAGTATCATGGATACTGATTTTAATTATTTTATTACCCTTCTTATCTCTTCAGCATGAGCTCTGAATAAGCAGAGAGCGGCTGTGAGGAGAAATAAACAGGCCAACAGTTTATTACTCTCTCCTTGAGGATTAGAGCGTCTAAATGGTCAAACGCACAGACGTATTTACATGGCAGAATCTCAGAGGAAGTGCTCTTGGTCTAACAAACAGATGGTTACAATCTTCAAAACACCACAGCACACAGCACATACAAAGAAAGAAGTGTCTATTAAAACAATCAGAATACATTTTCTTGTGACTGTAAACAAAAAAGAAAGAAAAAAAAAAAAGAAATGAACACAGTAGGAGTTCTGTTTACTCCCTCGGCTTCTTTTCCTGTACGAGTAAGCAAGGTCATTCCATTTGGACCCTGGCACAAGTTCTGTGAAGGCTAAAACGTGTTTTGGTTTTAATACTTTGACAACACTGAAAAGAAAAGTAACAATGGCAGGTGGTTATCTTACACTGACTGTTGGCCCCCGTCAGAAGTGCAACTTTTCTACTATCTCTCATTCATGGAATCTCTGTCTCACAAACAGAACCAGATTGTATTTGCATCAACTCTACTTTGCCATTTCCACCTTCAAACTGCCCTCAGTAAAAGTTTTCCCTTGATATACTTCCTCTACATTTCGTCCTGTTGATTCTTCCTCTCATAAGAGCTTCAGCAGCAGCTCATAGGTGGCATTGATGATGCCCCAGGAGAGAAGTGAACGGTGGTAGTTGAGGTGGGCCCCTCTGAAAAGCTTGGGCAGGCTGCCTCCCCTCTCTCTCCACACTGTTAACAGCACCTCCCTGCATGGCTGGAAGGCTCCACCAACCTGAGACTGAGCCCGGGATTTTATCACATTTAATGGGTAAAACATGATGCCAAGAGCTGCTCCCAACACCCCTCCACAAACAAAATCATTAACCAAATGACCGGCTCTGTTAGTCGCTTCTGGCAGTAGCTCTTTAATTGGGCCCCGGAGCCCAAAGAAGAGCACATTGCTGGGGCCATTACGGAGGAGTATGGGTACAAGGCCACGGTAACACTCTCTGACACCATGCTCGGTCACAAGTGTCCGAAAGGTGTGGGCTGTGTTGTTGAAGCGGCCGTGGTGCCGATGGTCTTGTAGGAGAGTCTGTACCCGCTCAAATGGTGTGAGGATGGCTTCTGTGGTGCCTGCCAACGCTGCAGCAAAGCTTCTCGTGACAATCTCTGGAACACCGCTGCTACCTGCCTGGTCAAGTAACACTCTAGAGAAGTCCTCATAAAGGCCAAACATGATGGCCACCGTAGTGCACTTTTGGAGCAGTGGGGGCAGCAGGCCCCGGTAAAGATTCCTCAGCCCATCCCTCTGGAGCTGTTGCACTGCTTCAGAAGCCAACACACCATGCAGCTGCTGGCGGAATAGCACCTTCTGTATGGGAAAGGTCACCACAATATTGGTAAAAGCTGCAAGGGAACCACAGACATAATGCTTCCCTTGAGGCCCCAACGTGGTACTCAGAGCCCCAGTAGGCAACAGAGAAGGGCCTCCCTTTGTCAGTGTGGCCTGGGGTTGAGGTGTCCGGGCTGACTTGGAGTCCATGGTGCTGACTGCCATGGGAGGCTCAGTGCACCTTGAGCTGATCCTCCAGCATCACATCAGTACTGCACACCACTGTGGAGCACAAATTAGACATAAAAAAAATAAATAAATAAGATGCATGGCTTCATCTATTTTAAAATAAACATTACATCCTCTGCAATATTTCTGGTCATATAACATGCAACAGACTATCCCAAATAGCTTGATCTCTGTTCATATGAATCTCATTTCATATGAAATACTGAACTGTTGCAACCCCCTGCTTTAAACTTAAACAAACAGGTTGCCTTAACGGCTAGCTGATAAGGATTATTACACAACAACCTGATATGTGTTGGCTAAGTCATGGAAAAGTGCCAGTACAACTGCTACAACACGTCACTTTATCCAAAGTACCAAGCACCCTATAAGTGACACAATCATTTAACAATGAAACACGTTTATGGGAATGCACAGTGCACCCTATCAAGCTAAGTATAATAAAACTCACAGATTAGACCCAATAAAACCAAACCTGATCTAACTTAAAACTAAATGTCTGAATACCATTAGTATACCAAGCAAGATGTCTAGGAGTTATCTAAATATAGACCAAAAAAGACATTGTGGTGGAATAGCAGCTACAGTGCGTAAGCCAAATAAATAAAAAAATAACAGCAGAAATCACCAAACACAGCTTCAGGTCAATCAAATTGACCAGACTGTCAGAGAACTAACAGCACATTTTAAATACAATCATGAGCTAAAACTTAAAAACTTAAAAACAAACATACAAAAGACAACATTGCATGGTCATGATATGACTATGGTAAGTTTCCTGTAATTAACTGTGTTATGCTTTAGCATTACACTAATTAAATCTAATTTAATCTATGTGATTAGTCCACATTAATCTATATATTTATCCACTGTACACTTCTAAAGCTTAGCATAATTGCTGCATTTCTGAAGTAAGGACTTTGTTATACATATCACGCTGTAATGCACTTTTATTCTTCATCATTTGCACATGCAATATGGAGGTATTCTCATATTATGGGTAAAATTGCAAAGAGATCCTACCAACGAATCTGTGCATAGGAAAACGGACAAAAATTGTGCAACAACTGAATCTTTGGCTAACACGCCCTCCACGAACTGCTCCCTTGGATGCCACTAACTTGTCGCATTATGCCTGTTTTCCTAAGTCCGAAGACTGATTCGTAAATAAAAGTCACACCTTTGTTAGCAGAACACGAAACAATTTGTTAACTGACGATAAGAACGGATAACTGAGGATAAAATGTTATTAAATGAGAACATGTCCATCTTAACTGCAACGTATCGAAATGCTAGGCTGCTTAGTAACCTTTGCTAACTCACCACCACTAGTAAGTACTTTCTTGATTATGTTGAAGCACTTAGGCATTTATCTTATCTAAGATAAAAAGGAGGGGGCTGACAGCATTTGATAACAGCAAGCTGCAGTAAAGCTTGGTGAGCCTAGCATGCTAAGTTAGCTTGACCAGAGTTAAAACGGACAGGCGCTGATAGATGATTGACATCAAATTTAGTCAAGAAGCAGAACAAACTTACAATTTTAGTCACGCAATCGCGGAGCTCATATGTGAGTATTTACCAGTCAATCGCTGTCCTGTCCCTGGACACGTAGAGTGCTGTCTTTTGCAGGGTAATTGGGCCACTGCTCTAGGTCGTTCCTGGAACCCCAGCAGCAGGTGACAGCTATGTATATTATGCGCCTGCGCAATGTTAGCGAATACGGATGGAGTCACGACCGACTTTAAATAAATGCTTTACTTTTGCCGACTCATTTAGTTATATTGTACGATATAAATAGTGTAAGGATTATGCTAGAGAATTATTTATGATGTATTATGGGTGCAACATATCAAGATTCTACTATTTATTTTATTATTTTGGCGCGACTGGCTAACTAACTAGTGCTACACGACAGACCGTAAAGTTAAAATCGGGGTCATTTTTACGACTGCGACGTAAAGCCATAGTCGTCAAGTTACGTTAGAAAGAATCGACAAATAAGGCTTGTGTAGCTTTGGTAAACTAACGGGGTTTTTAGTGGTTTCCCTCCCATCTTCTCCAGTTCTGTTGTAATATTTATATACAATAATTAAAATCGAGTATTGCTGGGTGGATAACTTGCAAAGATGTCAACTGAAAGTCTTATAGCTGAATCTAGCTAGCTAACGAAATGTGGGGGCTAACAGTATTGTTATATTGTGCAGATCAACGTCATTGAAGGATTAACGACTAGCCAGCAATTCACCTGCAATTCGGACAATTTAGTAAACCACGTGAATTAAACTATAGCGTGGGTTGTGTGAGTTCCGTCCATTTAATTGATCAAACTAATTAACGTGCAATGTCAGCTCAAAAAGACTGCGAGTTTTTGGTGAAAAGAGCCCAGGAATTGGTCTCTGATGATCCATGTGCAGCCAAAGCTTGGCTCATAACAGCAAGAACCCTTTACCCAACAGATTTCAACATACAGGTAACAATCGGTTTATTTTAAAGCCGCTTAAAGACAGTGGAACCATAATTCCATAAACGTGTCATTGGTAGTTCTCACTTGATTGTGGAACTCGGTTACCATTCCCTTGAAATTTTGTTTACATTGTTTTCACAGTACGAAATGTACATCATTGAACGCAACGCAGAAAAGACAGCCTCAGCAGGGAGACTTCTTTATGACATGTGAGTTACAGCCCTCTGTCAGTATTTCAAGCACATTTACCCTAGCCTAACTGTTGCCAATAATTTGTTTCCCCTTTAGGTTTATAAATTTTCCAGATCAGCCTATTGTTTGGCGTGAGATCAGTGTCATAACAGCTGCCCTGCGCAGCGACTCTCAGGATAAGCATGCACAGTTTCTCAGAGGTATGAGTTTTGCTGTATTTTTAAGCTAGTTTACTCTTAAGATGTCACAGTGAAGCAAGACTAGCAATAGGAAGGCCAGTGTTTATTTTTTGAGGTCTGAAGAGTGCCTCTTTTTATAATTTAGGGCTTTTTGAGACACTGCCTGGTCGAGTGCAGTGTGAGATGCTCTTGAAAGCTACAGAGCAATGTTTCAACACTTTGGAGAAGGCAGAGATGCTTTTGCTCCTTCTGAAGCGCTTTCCAGAGTCTGTGGTCCAGCATGGTGTATGTACTAATACCATAATTCTTGTACATTGGGAGGTAAATCCTGTGCAACTGAGTAAATGGTAACTATGTATTGCATCGGTAGGTCAATTTAGGAGAAACACTGTTGGAGGCAGAGGCGTCGGAAAATGTGGAAACTCCTGTCAACTGCTTCAGAAAACTTTTTGGTCAGTGACTATTATTATTGAAATCAGTGTTTTACATTTGCCCATGAATGAATGAATAAATAAAATAAACACTTGTCATTTTCTACTCCTACAGTGTGTGATGTCCTTCCTTTGGTCATAAACAACATGGACATGCGCCTGCCAGCAAGCCTAATGCAGAAATATATGCTGAAAGCAGCTGAATTCTACATTGGTTATGTTACCCGTGGACCATCACCTGAAATACAGATGCAAGGTTTAGTTGCACTTAAAAGTCATTCTTTCTTTTTCAGTAAAATCCAGTGTGGTCACTTTGAATGTCAACAGTCCCTGCCCTATGTTAGGTTTTACATCCTTATATTTTCCATTCCTGTCCTCCTGACAGTTCCTTTTATTTTGTGTTTCAGGCTCTCAAGAGGGTGGGACTCTGAAGTCGCCTGGTGTGTCTCGAGGCTCCCAGCGCTACGTGATTGATGGCCTATCAGAAAAATCCTCATTGGTGGCGGAACCTTGGGAGAGGCTGCTTGATATCCTAGCTGTGGTTGGAGCACGCTGCGAGTGGCAGGGAGACAAGGGGCAGAGGTGGCCTAGTAGTCTGCTGTTTCTTCTTACTTTCTTCTTACTTAATCGTTACTGTTTTTAAAGTTCATATGCCCAGTGGCAGTTGTGAAAATAAATTAATTTCCAGCTTGATCAAGTAAACCAGGTGTTGCCACAAACATTGCACTCTATTGCTAGAGCTTTGCAAGTGTTTTATGAGGAATCTGATTTAACTTCGTGGTCATTTTTAAAGGCTATTGATATATGTAGAAACACAGGAAAGAATATAGAACATTTAAGTTTTAATTTACCTGATTCACATAACCTGTTTTAAAGGAGTAATTTTTTTGTGTTGTGCTGCAGGAATTATGTGGACATGTTGCAGAGGGTGAAGGAACTATGTCGTTACCTGCCTGGTCTAGAAGGTGATACCAGGTCTCGCTGCTGCAGTCAGGTGGTCATCTGTGCTGCTCTTGTCCTCTTCCGCAGTGCCTTCCTCTATGTCTCGGCTGTACAACCTGCGCTGTTCCAGGGTAAGCCTCTGTCTTTGAGATTGCAGTCTGTTCCTAACCCTTCTCATATTGATTAAAAGTCATGTATTTATGTTTTGCAGCGGTCAGTGCGATGAGTTCTGGGCCGTGGATCCTGGTAGAGGATTTAAGTTCAGTGTACAGTGATGTGGACATGGATAGAGGTCCAATGAAACACGCACATAAGAAACGTAAACTGGCTGATGGGAGAGAGAAGACAATGGTAAGGACAGATTTGGAATTTTTAATGTTTTCAAAAAATTCTTAATAAAGCCAAAACTTATTGACGGATTACTTTGATTCTCTGCAAGTTTGTTCCTAAATGGCACAAAGCAAATGACTGTACTTTGTGTTCGTTGCTTTTTTTTGTTACTTTCCCCGTGTATATTTTTGTAGAGCTCAGATGATGAAGAGGGTCTGGGAAAAAACAGAGGTCGTCACATTATAGTTAAAAAGACTGAAATGCCCGGCTGGTCAGAAACTCTTGATAGCTTCCGCACAGCAAGAGAAAGCTGGGATCTACTGCATTCCCATGAGAGCCTGGAAACTGGTAAGCTTCACTAACGTTTGCGTTTTTTATGTCTGCACATCCAAATGGGATTTAATAATGTTCTCACACTATCATAAAGTAGGTAAAGCAACATTTACAAGAGATACAAACAGATTTTTTTTACTGCCGATGACCTATTACCAGTTCGTTGAGTTTTACTTTTTAAATTAGCTTTGCTTTTTATGTCTCTCAGAGTTTAAGAAGATCTGTGCTGCATGGAAAACGGATAGTTGGCTGTGGTTCAGAATATTCCTCACCGATATGATTATATACCAGGCAAGGTTCCCTATTTTTCTTTCCTGTTTGTGAGAAGATCAAGTGCAATCTCAATGGAAATGGTTTTATTTTACTGTAGAATTGTTAAGGTCTTGAACTTAACATGTTAAATACCCTGAATACTTAATACTGTGTGTGATCTTTATGAATAAATTGAATCACAATACCATATGCATGGACTTTACCATTAAACCAAAAATGTTTAGTTTTCTATTAAACTGAATTTTTCTGCAGAACAAAGAACAGTTTAGTTAGTCTGTGATAATTGAAGATTATAAAAAAACATGACTAAAAAGTAGTTAAAACTTGCTACATAATAAATGCTTATTGACATATTTTTCTAAATATCAGCCTTAAAAGTGTCTTTGACTTTCTGATTATGGTTATGTGTTGTCTTTTAGGGACAGTATCGTAAAGCTCTCTCCAGCCTGCATCAGATGGCTGCAGTTCAGCAGCCTCAGTCGGGACAGCAGAGCCCATCAGGTCAGACCAGTCTGGAGCACCACAGGGCCCTCATACAACAGGCATCCTGCCACTACGCACTGGGAGAGTACCGGGTAAGCATGTGCACACCACCTGACACTTTAACTTTATCAGATTGCATGTGCAGACCTGTTTCAGTTTTTTTATTGTCCAAGTGTACAATTGGGACACACTACAATTAGTTTTTCTACTATAGTAAGCAGTAATGTCTGTCCCTTTCCATTTTCATGTGCAGTTTGTTCAGGTGTTATTAATACAGTGCTTGTGGGTTGTGTTGCTTTTAACTACAAAATTTGTACCATTATGTAGTATTTTCTAGCACAAAAAGTAATCAGTTACACCACTTGGCCTGAAGGTGGTGGTGTTGTTTGCAGCTGCTGTTACAGTAGTTGTTCATACCTGATTAATCACAGGCTTACCATTTCAGTTTTATATCGTATTCCTAGTTGACAGAAAAAATCATTTATCTCAAATTGTGCCAGATTCTAACTTATGAATATACTGATTAATATGCTGATCGTTAAATTTTGAGCATTTTGTGTTAAAGCTTCGCCCCATGAGTACTTAATGTTTTTCTCTGTTGTTTGTTAATCAGATGGCCTGTGAAAAGCTGCTTGATGTTGTTAGCGGACTGGTTCCCCCAAACCTAGAACCAGCAAAGGCTCCAGAAGATCAGGGTAAAATCAAAACTAAAACTAGAAAAGGTAATTTTTTTTTATTTTTCTAAACGGTATTGAAAATACTTGGGTGTAAAATACATTGTATTGTCTTCAACATTAGTGTATAATATCTGGATTGAGCGCTACATTGAAATACAGTACAACCAGTTGAACCACTGCTGATTACAATTATGACTGCTTATAAAATACATATACAGGGGTCTTAATAATTACATGATCAAAGATGTGTAATTTATATTTAATTAGAACATTCCCTCTTCTTTTGTCTTAACTAGGTAATGACCTCAGATTGCTTCCTTGCACCAACAGAGCTGTGTTACCTTTCTGTCTCCAGCTGATGCTTGCTTGCTTCAAGGTAATTCAGTTTTTTAAAGTCTCTCCTTTTAGAATGTATCACAGGAAGACTCAGATTTTCATGTATGGCTTTTAGATAGAAAACTGTCTCCTGTAATCCTTTATGTTTCTCATTGTGGTCAATCAGCTTCGAGCCTTTGCAGACAATCGTGACGACCTGTCCCTCGGTCATGTGGTGGTGCTCCTGCAGCACGACTGGCCACAAGGTGAAATGCTGTTTCTAAAAGCAGTGGATAAAATCTGCCAGCAAGGCAGTTTCCAGTACGAGAACTTCTTCAACTATGTTACAAGTATCCTTTTCTGTAACTACTCACTTTATCTCAGTGCTGTCTAAACTGATGTGAAAATATTTGCATGTTGTTAATAGGCCCATAACTCTTATGTACTGGATGTTAGTTTCCATAATCTCATGATTTAACTCAGATATTGACATGTTGGAGGAGTTTGCTTATCTGCGGACTCCAGAAGGAGGGAGGATTCAGCTGGAGCTGCTGCCCAATCAGGGAATGCTGATTAAGTAAGCAACCTCCTTTCAGAGCTTTTTTAAGTTGGCATGGTGACTGCAGTCTCCCGTTCTGTTGGTGTGTTTTTTAAGAGAGCAGTACTGTTTACTGATAATCTACATAGACATGGCCTGTGGGGAAAATTTCACTTTGAACTGAATAACCTGTTAACGGAGCGGGCCTTGTAAAAAGAAGGGATTTGTAGATAAAAACAAAGCTGTAATCAAACTCCTTGGTTCGTTGCTGTAGCAGTTGAGACACTTGAATGAAGCCTCACTGACTGAGAGTTGTTGAATGTTGCTGTCCCTCAGGAACCCTAGCCCCGCCCTGGGGGTGGAGTTAAATACCCTTCTGCTACAAGGGGTGCAGACGATGGACAGGTACCCCAGGCCCCTCCTCCCACAGTCCCCATCCCGCCCACACCAGTCACCTTTTCTTCATTCCCTGCTTCAAGGCTTGTCATACCCCAGTTTTTAATTTGGGCCTGTCATTTTACATCAAGAGTTAGTCGTTCTTTGATTTCCTGTTGGCGTTCATTTATTTGAGCCATTATTCCTCTTTCTGTGGTCATCACTGTTGTTAAATGATGATGATGTTGTTGTTGTTGTTGTACAGTTGTCAGTTTAGTTGTTTGCCTCTTTCATGACAAACTCATTTCATTTGTGGACATGTTTTCTATGGTTTTGAGTTATTGTAATGTAGCATATGTTTTAACTTGATTATAGAATTTATGCGTGTAAGGAAAAAGAAACATGCTGTTTTCCATGTGTTTATCTGTACTTATTGATAGCCCATATGATTCTCAGTTTCTGTGTTTGTCAGTCAGCTTATAAGAACATATTTCTGACCGTGTTTGTTGTGTTTTTTTTATTTTTTTTATTTGTGTTATGTTTCTTTTCCTTTTACAGACATCACACGGTGACTCGAGGAATCACCAAAGGAGTAAAAGAGGATTTTCGTCTGGCCATGGAGAGGCAGGTGTCGCGTTGTGGAGAAAACCTGCTTAATGTGCTCCATCGCTTCTGCATTAATGAGAAAATAATCATCATCCAGTCTCTTCCTTGACACCTGGCCTGGGGCTTTTCACCCTTTTACTGGCACAGTTGTAAGGCAGTTGGACAGACTTTTTTGACTTCAAGTACTGAACACTTTTCACAACATTTATGATGAGAGAACGACTTTAACATCCATCATCAAACACTTAAGAAAAGGAATCTGTTTGCCTTAAAAGTGGACCTTTTAGACTCTCTTTTCAGAGAGCTTGGAACAACCCTGGATGTGCAGCACTGCTGTCATTTTCACTGTATATGTGTGGCTTTTTTCCTTATGACAACGATGTTGTTACAGTTGTGTGCTTACGCACAACAATTTGTATTGTGATGTTTAGTGGGACCCAGTATTGACAAAAGGACAAAATACACTTTTTAGACTGTTTGCAGAAAAAAAGATGGTGTGTTTCCATTTAATTTCACCTGAAGGGTTAAATGGTTGACATTTTATATCATGAAAGAATATAATTGCCATCCACTCGTACAAAGAAAGTAGAAATCAGTTGCTCTGGCTCAAAAAGGTTATCTCATGCTAAAGAAGCAGACAAGAAAATCTACATATTTTAAAAGTCTCAAGTTAATCCAAATTTCTTTTCTAAACCTTTACAATCGTCTCATTGACACTACTGTCCTTTCTTGTGAAATCACTCATTTATTTCTGTGGTTGGTAAATTTGGCAGGTCAGCCTGTAGGGCAGCTCTGAGGTTAGCCCAAAAAAGCCTGTGCTTGCCTTTGTCCTGAGGCCATTCCAGATAGGTGTGGCGGCTCATCATGGACTTCAGCTGGTAGTACTTTGATGGGATCAAGTATTGAGGCAGAGGCTCGAGCAGCACCAGCACAATACTGTCCGCACCTAGAGAAAGACGTTGGTGGCTGGCGAAGTACAGCTCATAATGGCACCATTCACTCTTAACAAAGTGAGCAGAGAGCACAAACACAGAGCGGCGGCTTTTCTCCACACAGCTCATGATGTTCTCTACAATCGTCTTTCCTGGAACAAAACTTTTCTCATGGTGGCAGATCCTGAGCCCTCCTGTGGGGCCTTCTAGGTTGGGGAGGAGAGAAGTCTTCACCCAGTCTTCATCGTGCTGGCTGTAAGACACAAACGCGTGGAACTCCACACCCACCAGATCTTCAGGTCGAACTTGTTGCATTCTTGCACGATGTTTGGCTCTGGTCCACTGCCAGATCATGCCCATGTACCAGGGAACATCCAGACGGTGGCACAGAAAGACAACTGTGATGATCAGTACCACTGCAGGAACCAAGATGGTGGCTACCAGAAGGCCGACGCTGCAGGAGACTTCAGGGATCCAGAAAACTTTCAAAGTGGTGTCTCTGACTGTCTCTGGGTAGGTGCAGTAGTAGCTCAAAGGCCAACTCAGCAATTCAATGCCTGAATAACTTCTTTTGCTTTCGGCCTTGTTGGCAAGGCTAATAAAATTCCTTAGGGCGCAGGTGCAGGTGAAGGGGTTGTGACTGACATCCAAGGTTTTCAGGTTGGGGCAGGTTTCCAGCCTCTTCACAGATGGGGCATGGATGGAGTTTGACTTGAGCATAAGCTTGTTCAGTACTGGGAAAGAATTGCACTCCGGCAGATCCCGCAGCTTATTTGAATTTAGATTCAGAGATAAAAGGTTTTCCAGTTTAAAAATGGATTGTGGTACCACAGAAATCTGGTTGTTCTGGAGATCCAATGTTTCAACTCCTTCTGGTAGACATTTAAAAACTAAGTCTGTCAGACCTCCAGAAGACAGATTCATTATGATTATGTTTGGTGGCCACTTACACTCAGAGAAACCATCATAAACCAGGGAGTTAATGCTTATGTCCAGGTGTTGCAGAGATGTCATGTATTGTACACGTTTACTCAATGACTGGAGGTTCTTAAGATTGTTGTTTACCAGAGACAGTTTTGTCAGATTAACCAGAGTCCCGCATTCAACTGTATGATCAGATTCCACTCTGGTGAAGATGGAATCAGATAGAGCACAGTAGGAGAAATCCAGCTCGATGATAGGACTCGGTTGCTTTGGACATGTCATGTATATGAGTGAAGAATCCACCATTGCTATATGTTTAACAGGCATATTGATAAAAAAGTTGTACATGGCCTCCTGAGAGAAGAAAAAAGAGTTCACAATTCCCCGCCTGACTGTGAAGGACTTCATGTTGGATGTCTTTGTTACCTGGGTGTCAAAATATGGTGGATTGTCTATGGATGCGTCAGAAGCGCTCATGTGGGCAATAGATGTTTGCAGAGCAGCATTTATACATTCAGTTAAGTCTTTCCATTTAATTACAATGTTGTTGAGAGAAAGGTGGGAAGTGCGGATCTTTGTTTTCTGACTCAGCTGCGTTGTTAAGTTTTTGTAGCCTCCGGTCAAATTCTTCATCTCTACTTCAACAAAGAGTGACAGAGCATCAGCAACCAAACCTCTGAGCATTGTTTGATGACCATTAAAGATTATCTGAAGCATTTGAGCATGGACATCTGTTAGACTTCCGCTTTCATAGTCAAGTTCCTCCTCTTGGTAAAGGGTCAGTGTAAGTAGTTTTAATTGAGCAACATTCTTGAAATCACCCATACTGATCTTTTTTGCTCCAAGCATTAATCTCTCCAGTTTTATCAGGTAACTAAACTCGGTTCCCAGTGTCATGTTTGGAAACTGGTTCCAGGCCAAGTTTAGAACTGCCAGGTTCCCTGTGTGAAGCAGGTACTGTTGACCTGACAAGTTCAGGAGCCTGTTGTGTGACAGGTCCAGATCCTCCAGGAGTGGTGTGTCAAGAAAAGTCTCTGCATCAATGAGCTCCAAACCATTCCACGACACATTCAGGAACCTCAGAAGGGCTGTGTTTTTAAAGTCTTCTTTATGAAGTTGATGTATGTGGTTGCATGAAAGGTCTACGGACTCAGCTGTCTGTGGCAGGTCTGTTGGGACAGAGGAGAGGTTCCGGGATGAACGGTCTACAATGTCATCAGGGGATGAAACCCAGTTCTGTAGTCCCACTAACATGGTTGCTGCCCAGAGGACTGCAGTCAACAACAGCCTCATTGTTTGCCTAGACAGAGATCAGAAGATAATGTATATCAGGGTCATAGCACTCTGCAATTGCAACTTTAATTATAACAGACTTTAAAACAACAAAGTTGACCGAAGTGCTCAACATTAAAATAAAAACAAGAAAAATAAACAGCATATGAAGTAAATTAAAATTTTGAAATACAATTGAATAAAATAAAATAAATAAAATCAACTAAATTCAGATCAAAATGTCACATCATGCTGTGCCAAAGGCCAAATTTAACACATGGGTTTAAGAAGAGACTTAAAAACATATATAGAGGAGGCCTGTCTAATGTATAAAGGGAGCTCATTGCACAGTTTTGGTGCTCCCACTGCAAAAGGCCTGGTCCCCTCTGAGCTTCTGAGTAATCTTGGACACGCTCAGGAAGAGTTGGTCAGCAAACCTAAGAGACTGAGAGAAGTGTATAGGGACAGAGCAGCTCAGAGAAGTACAGCAGGGCAACTACATTCCAACACTTAAAAGCAAATTAAAGCTATTTAAAATGTTTCTAAAAGTGCACGGGCAGCCAGTGAAGAGAAGATAAAACCGGGATGATGCGCTCATTGTGTGTGCCAGTTACAAGACGTGTAGCTGCCTTTTGTACAAGCTGCAGTGGAGAAATGAAGGACATCATTGCAGTAATCCAGCCGGGTGGTTACAACGGCATCTCTCAACAAAACCTAAGCTGGTGTAAAAAAAAATAAATAAATAAAAGTCCCTGGCATAAACCCTTCCTCTGTGACTGTTTGTGTTCAGATTTTTTTAAATAGAGGTGTTGGTTCAACGTCTTCACAATTTCCATGAATGCTGTTTGTGATGGTTTTGTTACATTATACTGCTTAAAAAATAGAGAAATACCTAGCCCACCATCACCAGTCCAAACTAGTTCTCTCCATTATTTTATCTGTTAAATAAAACACTGACACCTGGGTGTTCGTAATTAAATAGATTCACGTAACCAGCTTTGCCTTCTACTTGATCAGGGTTTTAATGGCTAGTCAGAATAATAACAGTTATTAGCATGTAAATCAACAAGTCTGTAATATGAATGCAGGCATTTTAAGCATAAATTCTATTGTTTTTATAGATACTTTATATATTTGTCTATTTGTTTTCACATGCATCATTTAAATGACTAAAGGAAGCAAATAACAATACACTTCAAAACTTCTCCATAAAATGTTCTACTTTTGCTTGCTCCTACATGTGATAAATTCTGTTTAACATCAACAGCACATAAATACCACTTCAGCTAGCTTTATAATGTGTATAAAGACAGTATGAACTAACCTTAAGTGAGGGCACTTTGATTAATATCGTTGCACCAAGTATAAAAATAGGTCCGATGCAAAGGTTCACAAACTCCAACTTGAGAAAAATGGAAAGTTTTAAGGAAAAAGACTAAATGATATTTAACAAGGCCAAAGAAAAAAAAGCAAAGAAAATTTTAACATATTAAGATTTTTTTTTTTTTTTATCAAAGACAAATATCAGAGGTCTTACAGGATTTGCATCTACTTCTCATTTGTCTAGCTCTTACGGTAAACGGCAAAAATGGAGCTGGAGGGGATGTTGCAGTTGGACAAAAGTGGTCTCTGTTGGTCATGTTTGTTTTTTTGTACACATCCTTTTTTCACTTCCCCTTTCTTCATGGAACAGAGCTTGTTACTGAAGGAAATGATGCTTTGGTAATGTAAGATAGTGAAAATACTGAGTTTTGTTCTTTTTATTCTTTATTTTACTTTTAACTGACTAATATTATATTTCTGAGGAGACTTTCCTGTATTATCATGGTGGCCACAGTGAAGCCAGGTTGGGTGATAAATGAACATTTTCCAGCTCAATTCACTTAACCCATCAATGCCTTGAAGCAGAGGGTATCCTGGGTGACCGCTGTTTACTCTTGATTGCCATACACACTTCTGTAATGAAGAAGGATGAGAAATAGTATTTTTTAAAATGGGGTTTAAATGTGATTTCAAAGCTTGTTAAAAGACAAGTATGTGTGCAGACACACACATGCACACACTTCCCAGCATTGTTTTTGTCAGCCTGTGCTAATCTTGCTGAGGGTCACTGACCGGTACAAATACAGAAAAAGGCGCTAAATTGAATAAGGTTATATAACGTAACGTTTCTGTTCTCACCTGACATTGTCTGATCAAATCTGGAGAGAACATATGTGCTTAGTGCTCACTGACTATGAGCAAAGAAAAAAGTGCAACGACATGGTCGGCTGTTTCTTTTCCCCCCCCTTACACAGTAAATATGTTAAAAGTTATGTTTAGTTGCATTAAAAAGCTTTGCAGTAAGCAAAGGCAAAGGCAAATTTATTTGTATAGCACATTTCATCTACAAGACAATTCAAAGTGCTTTACATAAAACATTTCAGCAGGGTGCAGACAAGTGTATTAAAAAAAATAAAAATAAATAAATAAATAAATAAAGATTAAAAGAAATGCAATTAATCCAATAAAAGCAGAAGGAATATGCTAAAATAAAATAGATAAAATGCAAGAAATAAAGTTAAAGACAAGCTTAAAAGAACCAGATGTAGATTTTGACTTCTAAATAAAAACTATTGAAATGCAGCAGAGCAAGTGTAAATTTTATTGTAACCAGACTACAGTATGAAGTACTTCTTACTTATGACGCTAGGATCAGAGTGCAAGCTAATTATTGACACAAGAATGTTCTGTACAGCAATCACAATGTCTGTCAGCTCAGTGGGTGCATCCTTGCAAGCACAACCTACTACTATAGTCATAAGTTGTGTGAAGTTGTGACTATTAAAAAAATAGAAAAGAAAACAAGTTTGTATAATCAAAGGATGATGGAGTGATTTTGGAAATAATGGTGAAAGTAATTTGCTGGATCTGCTGTACAAGCATAGAAATACAAGTGTCCTCGGATATGAGTCAACCTTTGTATTTGTGAACATTATTGTAGTAGGGAGGGGCTGAGTGGGAGCAGAAGTACACCGAGGGAGAGATAGGGAAGACTAACCAGGTTGTCAGATGGATACATCAGCACCTTCAGGCTTCAGATGTCCCACTCAACTGGCTTTGATCGTATTTCCACTTTCCCTTTCAACATTATGGATTTCCTGTCAATCAGAAGGGAATTTATTTTGATGAAAAGAGCAGTTGATTGACACCTGTTATCCTCTTTAAGTGGATTTCTAAGACAAGGTGGACTGCTTCACTATGCTGAACCATCCCTTTCCCACATGCCTCTTATTCTCCTGGTTGGTGTTTTGTTGCAACAAGGCAGCCTGTTCTCCTGGGGAGGGCAGGAGTATCTGGCAGCAGCCCAGACTGAACTCCATCACCAAAGACCAGGCTTTCCTTCACGGCACCTTCCCTTCAGGATTCCTTTGGGGCTCAGGGACATCTGCTTTCCAAACTGAAGGAGCATGGAACCAGGATGGGAAAGGTACTTCCATTTGGGACCAGTTCACTCATTCCTTTGTCAGTGGTAATTTAACCAGAGAAACTGCAGATGTGGCAAGCGACAGCTACAACTACTGGGAAGAAGATGTGGCAGCACTGGAATATCTAGGTGTAAGATCATACTCTTTCTCTCTGTCTTGGCCCAGGATCTTCCCTGATGGCAATGCCAGACGTGAGCCCAATGCGCTGGCTGTCGAGCATTACAGCTGTCTCATAGAGAGTCTTCTGGAAAAGAAAATAGAACCCATTGTCACTCTTTATCACTCAGACCTGCCACTGGTGCTCCAGGAACAATATGGAGGCTGGAAAAATGATACATTAGTGGGACTTTTTGAGGAATATGCTGCATTTTGTTTCCGGACATTTGGGAGTCGTGTTAGGTACTGGCTGACGATGCATAATCCGTACCTGGTGGCTGTGCAGGGGTACGGAACAGGTTTGCATGCTCCTGGAGAGAAAGGGGGTACTCTGGGCTCTCTTACTGCAGCCCACAACCTGATCAGGGTAAGTCATACAGGGTCACTAAACTGGTTTCGAAAAATTCATACAATTACACACACAATTTGTGTGTAACCTTTGAACTCCTACAGCTCTATCATTTTATGATAGCCAATATATTTTTATATCTTTAAAAATACTGTTTGGTCACAGGACGATGAAGCAAACACAGACTCTGATGCGTTCATATTAAATTGTACATTCCCAATAAATCCATCATAGCTACTGCAAACATCTTGGACAACTAAGTGCAAAAACTTCCCCTTTATCTCTGTGATAACTAGTTGGCCATATTTACATTGACAGTTTTGTGATAAGCAAACAGGAGACTTAAAAAGACACTGAGGCCAAAGTCCACCACATCAGCACTTTTGTGCTGGAGGGAAACTAAGTGTGTCAGGAAGTCACAGAGATACGCCTCATTAATAGTCACTTATGTTTCTGCAGTCAAGCACGGATGAGTACGTGTACAGCAAAGGCTGAGTTAATAAAATAGCAAAACAATGATTTACAGCTGCCCAATAAACCCTTTTATTAATACCTATTACTTCTGCCTGGGAAGCTTTTTTGGTACCATATAAATGTTCTTGTTTACTTGTCTGTTAGCATGACGTCTTAACAGCTTATCAACAAAATTCAATTAAACTTTGTGGAAAGTAAGATAATATGTTAGTACTACTGCCTTTACAATATTTATATGAAACAAAAAATATTTTCTTTAACTGCATGAGATCTGGATCCAGAGGTGAGTTAATATTAAAAATTTGTATGATTAAAATATTAAAATACATTTTGGCTATTGTGTAGCATTGGCAGAGATGTCTCTTTTGTAAGTAGTTTAAAACTTTGCAGCATTTTAAAGGTATAAGTCTGTTTCAGTGTTGACCTTTTAACTTGTCATATGAGAAAAAGCAAGGATGTTTTTAAAGTAGCCTACATATAATACAGCGATGCAGCCCACATTAACATGTCCCATTTTACTATGACAGTGTGACAATGGACCATAGTCCATAATAGTAGGCCCCTAAATTTGGAAACAGATAAAAAGTATTCAGTCAACATTTATTTACACATTTCTTAACATTTCATACCTTGAACACATTCTGTGAACAGTTTAAGAAGAAGACAAGATCAAAATAATGTGTCTGCTGTCATTTTCAGGCACATGCCAAAGCTTGGCAGACCTACAACACTCACTTCCGCGCAACTCAGAAGGGTAAAGTATCCATTGTTTTAGGCTCCCACTGGGTTGAGCCTCAAAGAGGCCAAGCCACACCTTCCAATGCTGCACTTTGTCAGCAATCAATTGAGGCTGTTCTTGGCTGGTTTGCCAACCCCATCTTTGGTGAGGGAGACTATCCTGTCTCTCTAAAAATGAAGCACGGAGATCTCATACCCATATTTACTCCTGAGGAGAAGCTCTGGGTCCAGAAAACTGCAGACTTTTTAGCTCTGTCGTTTGGGCCTAACAATCTTCGTCTGGGCCGGAACCTGGTCCACTATGGACAGACTGTAACTCCAGACCTGCGACGCCTCCTGTCCTGGATAAAATTGGAATATGAGAACCCCAGTGTCCTGTTAGCTGAGGGAGGTTGGTTCTCTGAAGCCAGTGTGGGAAGGGAAGACACAGTGGCCATCTATCTTATGAAGAGTTTTATCAACCAGGTCTTGCAAGGTGAGCTGAAGAGATATAAAACTGTAAGTAATGCAGTAAAATGCTTATTTAACAAATACACAAACCCTTTTCTCTCTGTTTTTGTTACAGCCATCAAGCTTGATGGTGTGCAGGTGTTTGGTTACTCAGCCTGGTCATTGTTAGATGGATTTGAGTGGAATTATGGCTACAGTATTAGACGAGGCCTTTTTTATATCGACTTCAACCAACCAAACAAAACCAGGATCCCCAAAACCACTGCTCAATACTACAGGCATGTTGTCACTGAAAATGGTTTCCCAAGTGATGAAACGTCTCTAGAGATCAAAGGCCACTTCCCCTGCAAATTTCACTGGGGTATTGCAGACTCCGTGTTACAGGTAAGAAGAGAGAGTGGGCATGAGTAAATGAAGTAAATACTATGAATTATTTCTGTTCAAACGTTTTTTTTTGTGTGTGTTTGTTTTTTCAGGTACATTTCTATCCTTTCTCCCCACAATATACTGACCCCCAGCTGTACAGTTGGAACCTGACAGGAGATGGATCATTGCATGTGGTCCCAGGAGTAAAGCTCCACACCAGACCAGCCCAGTGCACTGATTATTTGGCTATCCCTAACCATCTTCGCCTGTTTGCATCCACTGGGGCATCTCATTACCGTTTTGCTCTAAATTGGTCTCTGATTTTACCCCAGGGAGACCGCTCTAATGTGAACATTGAGGCTCTAAGGTAGAATGCACAAATATAAATATTGAAATCCACTGAAATTCAGCTGAATTTGATTTATTTAAGTGCAACACAATTCTTTTTTTTTTTTTTAGCTAAAACACAACTTGACAACTTACATTTTATACCATCAGCTGTTATTTTACCTAATCTCTCTTTCTGCACATGTTAACACCTAACTATTCTTGTTAAAGGTATTACCGCTGTGTGCTGACTGAGCTCAAGAAGTTGGACCTGGATGCTGTGGTCATCATGTACTACCCGACACACAGAGCACCTAATTTGGGCTTACCTGTATCTTTGCATTCCTCTGGGGGGTGGCTAAAGTACAGCACACTGAAAGCTTTCCAAGAATATGCAGCACTTTGCTACCAGGAGCTTGGTCCCTGGGTTAAATACTGGATCACCATAAATGAGCCTAACAGACTGATAGATGTTTATACTAATAGAACAGAGAGGCATCAGGCTGCTCATAATCTCCTTCTAGCCCATGCAAAAGTTTGGAGGTTATATGAGAAGGAATATTACAATCAACAGCAAGGCCTGGTATCACTTGCACTACATGCTGACTGGGCAAAACCTGCCAACCTTTATCTTGAATCACACAAGGCTGCAGCAGAAAGATTTCTTCTATTTGAAATTGGTCGCTTCTTAGACCCACTTCTGGGGACTAAATATGAGGAGAAGCAGAAGCTAGGGGATTATCCACATAAAATGAAGGAATACCTAGAGGAGACAGCACAAAAATTGGGCCTGCCTGCATCCCCTCTTCCTAGTTTTACTGAGCCAGAGCGTCAGGAGCTGAGAGGGGCATTGAGTTTTATCGCCCTAAACCATTTTACCACCCGTTTGGTTTCTCCTCATCCCCATACACAGGCCAATTTTCAAAAGAAACAAACCCCTGATCATGACTGTTTGACACTCTCTGACCCCACCTGGCCCTCCTCTAGCCTGGGTCAGGCTCTAGTTCCATGGGGTCTTCGGGAGATGCTGAGATGGGTGAGCAAGAGATATGGCAGAATTCTGCCTGTCATTGTTACAGGCAGTGGGATTGATGATCAGGCAACTACAGAGGATAAACTCAGGCAGCACTACCTGAGAAGTTACCTGCAGGAAGCACTCAAAGGTAGGGCACCCAGAATGTGTCGTTTAATCATAACTGAGTTACAGCAACAAAGGCAAAACAGGTTTAATTGTCTAATTGCCGCCTACTATAAAACACAGGCTTACTTACTGTGATCATAAAAACAGAAAATAAGGGAAAAAACAAACACTGATGCAGAAATATTAATCAGTATTGTTTTGTCGTACTCTGTCAGTAAACTTCTTTCACATGCAAGCATATTACTTTCTTAAATATGTCAACCATACTGTGTTCTGTGTTTTTTTTCATATGGCATATGGCAGAAACTTTTTTTAATCTCACACTACTATTTCTTCTCAGCTTACCATCTTGATAAAGTCAACTTGCAGGGTTTTTACGTCTGGAAACTCCAAGATCGCCATGTGCCCCAGTATGGCTTATTCACCTCAACCCAACACCAGTCCAAAGCCAAGGCGTCCATTGCTGTGTACAGAGAAATCATTACTTACAGTGGTTTTCCTAGCAATGAGACTGTGCAACCATGCAAGTTTAATAAGCAGCAGGAAAGCTGCTCCATATGTGAATGGCTGTTCAAGAACAAACCAATGCTGATTTTTGGTGGCTGCCTCCTAATAACGACTGTTATGTTGGCTGCAGTCGTCTTCTTTGTTGTCATCACCCAAAGAAATCAAAGACAAGACAGGGGGAGCAGGCTGAACTGGAAAGAAAGAAAGGAAAAAGCATCAATGTGCGTCTGTCTTCATAGACTGACTAAGTAACATATTGCTGAAAAACTGAAAGGCAAGAAGTACATTGTACAGTTGTCTTCTTTAGTTTCTTTTTTTCATTGTGACAAATGTTTCAGTTTACCAGAAATTATTGTCAAGAGAAAATGTCTCCATGTTTTTCTCTTGAGTGACTATTAAATATTAAATACATATTTATTATTATTCAATGGCATGGACTTGCTCACTGTTTCTGTTTTTACAAAATCTGAAAATTGATGTGAGCTATATATTTTACTATAAAGCAGAACACAGGTTTTACTTTACTACTGACCAAACCTGAAATCTTCAACAATGTCTTCTATTCTTGTAGAACTTGTAGTTCTGTAAATAATTACAGTTTGTTGTGTAAGTTTGATATAATTTATGTTTGCTTTAACAACTGATAGTACTTTTTCCTTATACATTATAAGACCAAGTTTAGGCAGTCTCCACTTTATTCCACTTTACCTAGAATATATTGTACTACAGTATGTTGCCACAGACTGGGTATTTTCCTACCATGAAACAATGATGCCACCCAGTGTCACTATTTGAAACTGCAAGTAAACAATGAAACATAAGTCTGCCTTTTGTTAAAAGTGGAGGGCTACATTATTATGAAGCATAATGGGTAAAAGACTGAATCCAGGACAGCTAAACATGAAACACACGTGGAGTGCTTGGATTTAAATATTTAGCTATTTTCTCATAATTTTGTAGTCAGTCTAAAGCAAAGACATTTCTAAATACCAATTTATGTGTCTCAATAGCATGCAGCCAGATTTGTGTGAAGTCTATGTGACAGAGAGAAAGATGTTTTCAGTGGGATCATGAGATGCAAATAGCTGTTTACACTTGTGTAATGGAAATCATCGGACTCTTTATGAGACAGTATGTAATGCACACATTAAAACAGAAAAAAACCTTGCCAGTCACCACTTAGAATAAACTGGTAACCAGCGTATTATAATTTGAAAGCACCTTTAAGTAACTAAAATGGTTTATGTTTATAGCTGTTTGAGATAACTTATAGTGCTAATAAAAATGTGAATATTGCCTTTCTCTTGTCTGTATCTTGCCTTGACACAACCCAATAATAATAATAATAATAATAATAATAATAATAATAAAAAAAATATTCTTCTTATTATTAGTATAATTATTATTAGATTGTGAACGAATCAACCAATGAGAGAGGAGGTTCAGGCTGACTCTGATCACATGACTCTTTTTTGCCCAGACTGCATGCAGTTTGGCATTAAAATGTTTTCTGTAGCACTAACCATAGTGTTGCACATTTGACATGTTAGATACACGTTACGCTATTTTAACAGATCAAATAACCCACTATTAAGAGGGGCAGACGGCACTAACGCGAACAACAATACAGCTTTTATTTTTGAGTCTGTATCTAAGAAGTGAGGAACTGCTGTAGTCAGAACAAGCTAGCGTTAGCTAACAGGTCGGACGGCGACGAGGCCCCAACCGGACCAGTAACAAGGGGGAAACCATGGCCAACATCGCAGTTCAGAGGATAAAACGGGAATTCAAGGAGGTGCTCAAAAGCGAAGAGGTTGGTTATCACGTTTGTCACTTCAAGTTGAGGCTATTATTTCTTCTCATTCTGTACCTGAATGAGAGTGACGCTTCGCTGGCTCAGCTGTTGGCTTGCTAATCATCATGCTGATAGCTTCAGCTAACTGTATATGTCACGGCAGCGCTCACAAATTGCTATTAGGGCTAGCCAACAATGTTCCACTCTGGGGATGTTAAAGCCAAGAAAGTAACTGTTGCTTAAACGTAGTTAATCACATTTTAGGTATATTGCTGGGTTTAAATGAGCCTCGATAACAACATTGACTAGCTTACCATGTCTACCCTGGTCGTCAAGTTAGCTTGGTCAAGATAGCAAAGATACTTGGGTGTTATCCCTCTTAAAGTAATAAAGATACATACACATTATACGTGACACAATCATTCATCCTTCACTAACTTGAACCGTCATTAGAGATTTCACAACATTTAGATTTGTAAGGGTGCAACAAGTTGAGGCCAACTTTTCCTTGTGTTGCGTGAGGTGTCAGCTTATGCTGCATTGGCATATTTGTGTTTGACAGCATGCAAGTTTAACATTATAATCTGTCTGCTAAATTTATAATTCTCCTTCACTTCTCACCCTTGCAGACAAGCAAAAACCAGATAAAAGTTGATCTGGTGGATGAGAACTTCACAGAACTTAAAGGAGAGATAGCAGGCCCCCCAGACACACCATATGAAGGTGAGGGGCTCTTAAAGACACAGCCTACTAATCAAACTGCCTGGTTGCACAATTTTGTAATGCGATATTGGGTGTCATAGACCAAGGGGCTACACTGACTACTCATTTCAAAAGCTTCTACCTTTGTAATCATGTAACTTAAAACATGTAGCACTTTTAGCATGCTTGAAAACCCCCTGTAACTATTCATGAAGTGTATCACGTTAATGTTTTGATCTTGTACAGGAGGTAGATATCAACTAGAAATTAAAATTCCAGAGACGTATCCATTCAATCCACCCAAGGTAAGGATTCATTACTGTTTTTGCTACTAGTCCTGTTCCCCCATGTTGTGCATTTTGACTTAAAAGAAATTACAATATTGTGCAAATCCAATAACATATTTTATTGCTTATTTATTTATTCATTCATTCAATAACTCAGGTGCGGTTTATCACAAAAATTTGGCATCCCAACATCAGCTCGGTCACAGGTGCGATATGTTTGGACATTCTTAAAGATCAGTGGTGAGTAAATCTGTGCAGGTTTTCTTTGCATTCTTCATGCTTCTTCATATTTTTCTTTTTGTGTGTGACATTATTTTCTCTAATAAAACCAATAATAAATTTTATTTAGCTTTTCGTTCCCGCTGTATTAAATGTTTGACAAACACTTTTAATAAGTAACTTTTTGTTTAACTAAAATATACATCATTTAACATTTTCAGTATGATTAAAAACTGATTCAGAGTGTTTGTACGACTATACTATTTTTTTTTTTCCTTTTAAATTATTTTTATGCAACGATTCTGGTGTAGGGTATGTTAGAATATATACACTACCGTTCAAAAGTTTGGGGTCACTTTGCCATTGGATTCAATAGGGAAGTGACCCCAAACTTTTGAACGGTAGTGTATGTACATATATATATATATATATATATATATATATATATATATATGTATATATATATATGTATATATATATGTATATATATATGTATATATATATGTATATATATATATATATATATATATATATATGTATATATATGTATATATATGTATATATATATATATGTATATATATATGTATATATATATATATATGTATATATATGTGTATATATATATATATATGTATATATATATATATATATATATATATATATATGTATATATATGTGTATATATATATATATATATATATATATATGTATATATATGTGTATATATATATGTATATATATATATATATGTATATATATATATATATATATATATATATATGTATATATGTGTATATATATATATATATATATATATATGTATGTATATATATATATATATATGTATATATGTGTATATATATATATATATATATATGTATGTATATATATATATATATATATATATATGTGTATATATATATATATATATATATATATGTATGTATATATATATATATATATATATGTATATATATATATATATATATATATATATATATATGTATATATATATATATATGTATATAATTTTTTTTTCTTACAGCAATAAAAGTCTTAAAATATGGACCAATTATAACATGTTTGCAGTTTACCATAGCATTATGTTATTTACATGAACACTGAAAAACAGCAACTAGACCTCACTGTCTAGTTTGAGGTGAATGTGCATTATTTACTAGCTATTGTAAAGGCTGGTCAGTGCATATTCATGATACTGTTCCAACCCTTGTGCCACTGCTTTGTTTGGCTAGTGGTTATTACAATATCATTAGAGATTACTGAGTTCTGTGGGAGTAAAAGGTTGTACTACTGATCAAATGGCAAAATGTTCTGCACAAAAGCTAATACAAGCTATTAATTTCTTCAAGGGAGCACAGGGATACAGAAATTGGCAGTTAAAGTTGACAAAAAATCATCAAAGCTACTCTGAATCTTCAAGAGTGATCTGCCAATGTGTAGCAATGAAATAAAGAAAACTAAATTAAAATGTAAGGTAGGAATAAATACGGACAAAAATTGTATGACCAGGAGTGTTAAAATACCTACAGCTTCTAACATGCATTGGAAATTCTGCTCTATCTAGCAGGAAAGAAGTTGTAGAAATACATAAATTATGAGTGAGAATTGGGTTGAGACTGTTGTCTGTGAAAGATTTTACAGTTGGAGTACAGGAACATTAAAATAGAAACCTAACATTAACTTGAAGCTTAAGAAATAAATGGTTCATATTTGCAAATTTCCAAACTGGGGTAAGAAAATGATGATGCTCATTTCACAAAATAAATGTAGGTTGCATATTCAGTAGTGGACCCAATCCATCCCTTCAAGGTAGACTGCGGGGGTTTAACGTTCAGACCTGCGTTGTCCTCCCGGTGAATGCCACATATGTGCACATATGCGCTTGACCACATGCTGAGAATATGTTGAAGCATGATTCATCTGCCCATATGCCCCTTTCCCACATTTTTGCAGATTAGTGCTTATAATGTTTGCACGGCTGAGCTGTTAATGTGCATTCATGTTTCAGATTAAGTGTTTATGCACCATATCCTTACATCTCTTTATGTAAATATTATTGAACTGTTAGTCCTTTTTTTTTTCTTTCCCCCATCTCACAAAAATGCATGAGCATCACCTCTAAATATTCTATGTTGATTACAATTTAATGTAATCAATTCCCATCAATATAAATGTAGTTGCTTTAATTGATGATCTTGAGAAAACAACAACCAGTTAAGGAGCCTCTGTATCTGTCTCTCTTTACATCTATGTTCCAAAACTGAACCATTTTCCAAAGTCCTTTAGATAATATCTTCTTCATCTTTTATCGAAAGGGGGATCACTTGTGCTCATTCAGACATGTTTTTTACTTTTTTCAGTGTCAGAGTTTAATTTCACCATGCAGTGTACCTGTGAAGAAGTATTTGCATTTGTCTTTCTGTCCTCATTTAATTTGTCCCCCATGTCTATGTTGTTTCAGGGCAGCAGCTATGACGCTGAGGACGGTCCTCTTGTCATTACAAGCCTTACTGGCAGCTGCAGAACCAGATGATCCACAGGATGCCGTGGTAGCCAATCAGGTGGCTGTGTATTTTTTTTATTTTTGAACTCTGAATTCTTTTATTTTCTTGAACATGATGTACCACTGCAAGTAACTGTTGCTAAATATCTGAATACCTCTCATAAATATCTATAGTAATTCTCTGATGTGTGTCACATAAGTGAAATGATTCTTCATTTACTCCCAATATTCTGCTGGATGGAACTTAGTAGAAAAAAGAAACTGTATATAATGTATAGAAGGATGGGCATAAAAAACACACAAGACAAAAAAAATTATAATTACACGCTTTACGAATAAAGGAAAAATACAGATTAACAATTGGTTTTAAAACTACTTTGTTCTAGTTACTTTTATGGGCCTTCCGACAATATTGTTGCTACTAGTTGATATATTGGAAGGATTCGGATTCTTGTTGCAGGTTCAGTCATTTTCCGTGGTGTGAAACTAACTTAAGGTGTCTTTTGCCTAATTTCCTTTTTCATTGGAATGTTTATTCTACTCTGAGAGCATTATTACACCTACAGTCAATCATTTATACTATGTAAAGTGAGTAGTAGTTATTTATTAATCACCCCACACTTTAGTGAATTGCATAAAGCAATGAAATAAGCTTGTGTAAGATTTGTTTTTGTTTGCTAAGCATATACTTATAGTAGTCACTGGACATGGCCCAAGTTCTAGTGACTTCCGGAAAATATACCTGAAACTTACTATGATTGGTAGGGATGGTGTTTGACTATGGCCAACAGCATTTTGTAAATCTGATTTATATTTGATATTCTCTCGATGAGTGTGTAATTAGGCCAATGTGGCATTAAAGAGAGCTTGGCAGCTCTGAGAAGAAATGGCTGACCAGTACCTTGCAGTTCTTCCAGTTCATTTGACATAATGGAAATTATACGAAATCTTACCTGCAGCACCTCTGATGGATGTTGTGATGGTTGTCATGAATATTTTTAGCTTTGGGAAGAGGCTATGCTAGGGCTGGGCGATTAATCGATAAAACCAATATATTGAATTTTCCATTTCTGGTGATTTATTTTTATGAAAATCTGGATTTTTTTCCATAGTTAGTTAGCAGCAGACTTAGCCCTCCCTCCACACCAGAACGGTGTTTGACAGATTTTCAGTGAAGTGACCCTTCACTCATGCCTGGGATTTGTCTGTGCGTATAACTGCAATGAGAAATGCTGCTCTCTATGAGATGCAGAAGTCAACTTAACCCACAAACCCTAGTTAAGAGACAACCTTCATCAGGGGAATTATTTCTGCAGTGGATCCTGTATGATAAGGATCCAGATGGAAAGAGATCACAGATGCAGTTGTGTTGCATATTTCAATGTAAGATATGAAGTAGTTTATATGGTGGAAAAGTTATGACATTATCGGCTTTATTTTTGCTGGCATTCATTTATATAAATAAATAAATGTTTTTAATAAGTTTATGTTTTGTAAAAGAAAAGAAAAGAAAATGATTAAAATCAGAAATCGGATTTGGTTATAAAAAATCTGAGATTTTATTTTTAGGCCATATCGCCCAGTCCTAGGCTATACATATAATTATTTTAAGTCTTGTATTTTTAATCCAGGCAGTGGTTGATCAGAGATTTTTTCCCACATTTTTTATTTTTTTTTTAAAAAGGGGTCTAATATAAGCCCAGTGTTCATTCAGTTTATGTTTTTTCTATAACAAGCACTGATTTTAATCAGGGTAGGTACAGCCGGTTAGGTGAGTTACTTGGTTTGGTTTCTGTTTCTGTCTTGGTTTGGGGTTGTTTACATTTCTAGTGTGGGCTCGGTCGCTAGCACATTCTCTCTACAACCAGTTGAGGCCGTGGCGCGGGCCATACCCACTGTTTACTGCTCAGGACAAAGCAGAAAGACGCAGTTTCAGCCAGTTGCAATCAAGCAAAGTGACATCAGCTGTGTGAGCTCCAGCTACTTTACCACACATGGTGCGCTGAAGCGTCAGCCGTTGTGTTAGCCCACATTGGGCTGACTTGCATTTTTCACATCCAGCCTAAAGGCTGCCAAGATATCCTTTTATCAGAACAAGATCAGCAATGCTCCCAACACACGACAACTGTTCATGGTGTTTAACTCTCTTCTATCTCCACCATCTGCTCAACCACCCAGTGTGTTGACTGCAGGAATGTTTGCTTCCTGCTCTACAGAAAAGGTTGCTACCATCAGTAACCATTTCACTGAGCCTGACTAACTCAGCCTTACCAAACCAGCTACTGGTGCCTCAATCTGCTCTTTCCGCTCTCTAAATGAGGACGAAGTCGCTAAACTTCTAGTCAACTCAAAGCCCACGACCTGTTCTCTTGATCCTGTCCCTACTGACATCCTGCAGTGCATTTTACCTACAATCAAAATGGCAGTAACCCATATTATTAACTCCTTTCTTAAATCCTGTGTCTTTCCCTCTGCCTTCAAGCAAGTTTGGGTTACCTCGCTGCTGAAGAAACCCACAATCAACCCAGCCCAGGTTGAAAACTACCAGCCAGTCTCACTGCTTCCATTCATGTCTAAACTACTAGAGCGTCCCGTCTTCGGTCAGGTCTCAGAGTTTCTTCAAGACAGCTACCTGTTAGATCCATATCAATCTGGCTATAGTCAAGGCCGCTCTACTGAAACTGCTCTCCTGTCAGTTACTGATTCCCTACGGCTTGCCAGATCCGCTGGTCAATCCTGAATCCTTATACTGCTGGACCTGTCTGCTGCCTTTGACACGGTCAACCATCAGATCTTCCTCTCCACACTCTCGAAGCTTGGCATCTCAGGATCTGTCCTCATGTTTTTTGTCCTACCTCACAGGAAGATCCTTCAGAGTATTTTGACGAAGGAGTGTGTCCATGGATGAAGGATCACCACCGTTGGCTAAATCTGTCCAAGACCGAGCTTATTGTCTTTCCAGCCAGTCCTTCCTTACCACCATAGATAAGCGTGCAGCTCGACTCTATCACAGTTGTGCCTACATCTTCATCTACCAGGAATCCTGGTGTCATGGTAGACAGCCAGCTGACCTTTTAAGGGTCATGTTGCCTCGGTTTCTCGGTCTTGCCGATTTGCTCTCTACAACAGCAGGGGGATCAGACCCTACCTGACTTAACACACGGCACAGCTCCTGGTCCAGGCTCTGGTCATTTCACACATTGACTATTGCAACTCCTTACTGGCAGGCCTGCCTGCATGCTCAGTTAAACCTCTGCAGATGATCCAGAATGCAGCAGCAAGACTGGTTTTCAACCAGCCCAAAAGAGCTCATGTCACTCCGCTGCTAATCGCTCTTCACTGGCTTCCAGTTGCAGCGCACATCAAATTCAAAGCTCTGCTTCTGGCTTACAAAACAATAACCCAAACGGCTCCTGTCTACCTTCACGCCTTAATCCAGAGCTACACTCCCTCTCGATAGCTATGCTTTGCCAGCAAAAGACGGCTGGTGCTCCCACCACAACGTGGCACAAAATCAGTAATCGCAGAGTCCTTATCCACTTTTAAGACCAAGCTAAAGACTCGCCTGTTTAAGGACCCCCCCCCCCCCCCCCCCCCCCCCCCCCCCCCCCCCCCCCCATCTTCTAATTTTTAAATGTCCTTTTATCAAGACCCAAGTTGGATTCTTTCCCCGCCCTATTTGTTGTCATTACGACAAGATATAACAAAGTGTAAGTGGGGGGAGAAAGTGTGTGAGGATGGGGCACTTCAGGGTCTAATCAGATTTTCAGCAGGGGCCAGCACATCCACCCATGAATCTTTGACATTTCAGAGACAGGAAAATTAAGAGGACATTTCTACAGTTTGATGAGATGTAAATACAAATATAAATGTTTTAATTCCTGGCAGTAGTGTGATTAATCACTTTGATTCACACGCTGTTTCTTTGTTTCTTTACACAGTACAAGCAGAATCCAGAGATGTTTAAACAGACAGCAAGACTCTGGTCTCATGTCTACGCAGGCGCTCCCGTCTCCAGTCCGGAGTATACACGCAAAATAGACAAACTCTGTGCCATGGGCTTTGAAAAAGTACGTATTTGGAAACCTTTTCTCTCTTTGATGTGCACTGCATTGCCAACATTTGCTGCAGATCAAAATTTTCACTTCTTTTTTTTTTCTTTTTTCTCCAGAATGCAGTAATAGTGGCATTGTCGTCAAAATCCTGGGATGTGGAGACAGCAACAGAGCTCTTGCTCAGTAACTGAGTTTTGACACTCTCTTCATCTTGATGCTCGTCTCTCTCTCTGTTCACACATACACACTCTCTCCTCCAAACCCCTGCTGTCTGAAGATGTCTCTTCCTCCATCTGTTTCACATTGGACACACTCCCTGTCTTCTCAACCCTTCTTCATCTGTGTGGTATCTCTCCTCTGTACTCATCACCTCTGCTGTGCCACACTCTAATCAACTGCTCTGTGAGCTGTTACCTCTGGTTTCTTTAAGTTCATTCAACATTCCACTCAGTGCCCCAATCAGAAATCCAACCACATCTCACCCCTTTGAAGCAAACGTCAGACTTAAGACCCCAACTCACATCTGTTAGTGTCTCCCAGCTTTTCTGGCTCTGTCCAAGAAGCGGCTGTCAGCGGCTTATCCTTGCCTATGCAGTGCATTTATTTTCATTTGTGATAACCTTTTGTAGGAGATAGTTAAGCCACTCAAGGTTTTGTTTTTTTGTTGTTTTGGGGGGACCTGGTCCTGATTTGACACATTTGCGGTTCTGTTTTCTAAACAAGGATTAAGCCAAGTCCTAATCTTTTTTTAATTGGCATCTTTATTAAATTTTTCTGGCTCTGTAATCAAAACCATTATCTTCACTTATTTGTTAATAGTATTTGGATACTCTAGACTGAATTAGTTTCCTCACATAACAGATGTGTTTCTAAAAACGGAACACATCTGCCTAGCAACGTATTTCATTGTGGTTATTATGCATTTTTAGGAAAAAAAAGGGGAAGGGGGGGGGGGGCTCAAAGGACAATCACATTTTTGTCCTATATATGCATGAAGTGAACACAATGCATTGCACCGTGCAGTTTGGCTTATTCCGTGTTTTGGAAACCTGCTTACTAAGTGTCTTAAAAGTGTTCACACTGTAGCCATACTTGTTATCGTGCCAGGTTTCCCCCTTAGCAGTCAACAAATGGCAGCTCCTGCAAGAGATCCCCACTTCCCATCTCATCTGTTTTTGACACCACTTTCTTCACCTGTCCTTATCTCCCCACATTTTTAAAAGAAAACTCTTATTTGGTTTTGGCATTCAACAGGAATACATATTATTCTTGTTTTTAAACTGAGAGAAACATACATTTGGGGGGGATCATGCTCATTAGTAACACAATCTGTGACTGGATTAAAATGGGTCAAGACAAGTTTGAAGAATTGCATCATATTAATTACACCAACAGATAAATATGTCAATGATTCATCTGTAAATAAAAATATTAAAGTCTGTGTAAATTAATGTGTTGTCATTTTTGTTTTACGTGTCAAAAATGGTTTTCATTGTGCTGTGTTTTGTCCTATCAACACCAAGAAACTGTGGCAGTAATGTAACACCTGGCGTGTCCAAGTAATTTTCTTTAATGATTAATCAAAGTCAATGTGTTGATAAATATAACATAAATACAGGACCTGTTCATGCTTCCTGTTGTGTTGGAGCAAACATTTATTTCTAAGCTTGTTTTTCTCTGCATAAATTTGAATAAAAAGCAGGATGAGGCACAAAATTAACATTAGACCAACAGAAATTTAACCTACAGGGAATAGCATTGCAGGGAAAGTGGAAGAAGTACCCCAGTTTAGATGAAAAATGTGAATGGCTTTTGCATCTTGCAGTTTAAGACATCCTTTGTACAGAAGCACACTGCTGTTATACTCTCCTGCAGGACTAAGTCAATATTACTTGCATTTATGGTAACAACAAAGTGATATGTGCTTTGCAATGTCTGGATTAATTTTCTTGAATGAAGCTTGGAATGAACACACGGTTCTAAAAAGATGACCTTTTTAGCACAACTATGTGCTGTATCAATCTTAACCAAGACCTCTTGCCAGAAAACTGAGCTCTCTATTCTACTTGCACCAAATATCAAAATCAAAAGAAGCAGAAAAGAAAAACAAACAAAACCTTAGGATGTTTTCAATAGGCAGAAAATATCTAAAGTGATAGAAGCTTACTGTATTTTTTCATTCTTCATACAAGACTATGTTTTGTTCACTGTCAGAATGTACTGCAGTCTTTGCCTCTAATTTCAGCTCGGTGTACCAGTACAGTAGATTTGAGGGCAGGCTCAGCTGTAGTGGATCTTGTTTAAAAATAAAAGTTTACACATTTTATTGAACAGTTATTGCTGTTCTCCAGTTTGGATGCGAGTATGCGCCAAATAAAGCTGAGAACCTGCACTTTAACCTGTGCACATTTTAATTGCAATATTTATGTTAATTGAGCTGAGATTAAACAAAAACTAGCCCAAATATACATAAAAAACTGTGCTTAAACATTAAACTATCTCATAGCAATCTAAGTTGCAGGTTGTTCTTGCAGACTAATAGAATTTAAAAATAGATGATAGATTGATAGAATTTAGATGATTTAATTTAGATGATTTAATGCTGTGTCCATAATTATTCTATTTTTCTAATCAAACATTTTAATGCAAATTTGACATTTTATTTTCCCACATTACTAGTTTTTATGCTCTATTTATTACAATAATTAATGAACAGGGTAATTTATATGACAATTCCAGCCTTTGTTTTCCTGTTCCTGACATTGGCTGTCATCTGTTGCATGGCCCACTTGGATGCATATTTGACAGGTGAAAAGCTCTGTGTGTGGTAAGGCGATGATTCATGGGCATCCTGTTTCCCTCGGTCTGCTGGTGCCATGTGATAGCCAGAGTTTTATTGCGTGTCTCAGGCAGCAGATATGCTGCCTTCCCTGCCAGGCGGTGAGAGCTGCGAGCAACGCCAAATGGAACTGGGCCCTGCTATCTGCAGCTGAGTTCAACTGGGGTTGAACGAGCATCATGTAAGTCTTTGAGGGAAGGAAACCCAGCACAGTTAGCTGCTTGAGGTTGATTAATTTTTTTCCTTTTTTTGTTTTGTCTTGTTTTTAAATTGGGGATAACCTGAAAAGTGCAAGATGATCTCAATAATTTGTTTGGCAATGCTGCTTCCTGAAGGTGAGTTGTTAAAATAGTTGGGAAAATGTGTGCATTTGTTTTTATTAATTGTGCTGTAATAATATTCTTCTTCTTTTTTTTTAATTAAAAAAAAACATTTGAAGGTTATAGGTGATAAATGCACTGTGTGTAATTACGCTCTAAGCACCTTGGCTTTGAAGTAAACAGCTGTTAGATGCTGAATTTTGCATGCAGCCTTTAAAGCATTTAACTAAATAGTCTGCTGTGACAAATGCATTAGCTTGTTCAATGTTATTTGATCTATAAACAGTGTCCATGACACCCAAAAAGCTGAAATGATTGTTAGTCTGCATTAGTAGCACCCTGACAAAATTGTGGACTATTCAACAACAGAATGATTTGTAATGTAGGTAACATTATAAGACATATTTTGTTAATTAGAAACTGTAAGATAATATATGACCTCTCATTTCCCACCTTCAGTGGTTCACAGTGCAGAGGGCCACTATGCTCAGAAGCTCCTGAATGATTTGATGGAGAATTACTCCAGCGCGTTGCGGCCTGTGGAGGACACAGACAGAGCCCTCAATGTCACCTTACAGATCACCCTCTCCCAGATCAAAGACATGGTGGGTACAAACTTGTCAGTACTAAATGCACTTCTTAGAAGCTAGAATTTAAAATATTAGCACTGTCCAACCCCCCAAAATCAGACCTGAGATTCAGAGAATTTCTTTGAGTAATTGTCTAATAATACAAATACTGTAAATATACAACATATAGTATAGTATGTTAAAACTGTGCTCACTTTTACAATACCATAATAAAATGACCATAAACTTAATTGGAAAATGACTTACTTGCCTGCAGAAATGGCTGCTAGTTACGAAACCTGGTGGATTAAAAAAAGGCAAATACAAGGAACTGTACATTAGAATTGATACACAAATCTAAAACAAAACCATGAAGATGTTCATTTGTCTTCTATGTTGAAAACAGTTTCATCTGATTTTCATCGATGAAGAGCAGGCATTAGCTGCTGGTGTTCATGAAAGACATGCAGAGCTGTGACCATACAGACTGGGGCCTATGGTTACTCAGCTGGTTCAGGTTCCCATTCAGGATCAATGCCGCATCACTCCTCGTTGAATTAGCACTTGCATTGTGAACGAGTGTTTAATTGTCTGGCGAAACAAAACCTGTTCTCCACCTGACATATCGAGATGCCTGTTGTTGTCAGTCCTTCACGTTTGAGTAGATACAAACGAGAGCCAGACAATGAATGTGTGTGCATGTGTATTGGGGTATCCAGTTACCCAAAGCGGCTATGTTATGGGCCCTCACTCACCTGATATTTACAGACAGGTCTGGATTTCAGCCACTGTGATAATCTGAGGCGTATGTGTAGCAGCAGAGAAGGAGAGCAGGAGAGCTCTCTTAAAGCTATTTTCAGTTATTTAGTTAGTTATATTACTGCAAAGGAGCTGCAGGGGGCTAAACTTGCACAGAATACAAGCACTAAGTATAAGTAGGAGTCATCAAAAAGAAACCTTACCTGACTCCTCTTCACAAAAATCAAAGTATAAAGCAGCCTCTGGATGATTCAGTCATTTTTAAAGAGAAAATTCTACTCTTTTCCCACCAAAGGTGTGTTTGATGAAAAAATGATCATATTATCATCCAAAATAAAATCCTACCAGCTTATAAACATGCAGCCAGAACCACAAGTAACTCTGCACCGAAAGAGGGATGAATGGATGCCATGGTATGTTAGAAAAATGCAGATATCACGTAGTCAGTAGAACACTTAAAAGAAGAGGCTTGTTTGTACTGGCACAAAAGCGGAATCACTGAAAACATAAAGAAATGTTTGCTCATTCTTTGTTTATTGCGTATGTTATCTCCCTGACTCAAACATCACTGTAAATCTGTGTTTTGATCTTAAACCTGTTGTGTCTCTCTGGCATCTTTCAAGAAAAATCAGAGATTGTAGCAGCTACAAGTGTGTAACTGAATAAAGAAGAAAAATCTGGCAACAAAGACTTTTGCCAGTCAGAACTATCTACACAAACAAAGTAAATAAACAAAATGCATGGAGTGCTACTTAGGTATATAAGAAAAAGAATATTCCTCTGTTGCTCTTCAGTTCAGGGATTCAAGTAAAACTCATAGAAAGATAACTGAGGCACTCAGGGAGATGCTGAATAAAAAGCCTGTATTATATCATGGCTATTATATCATTAGTTATGATATAATAAAGGCTTTTTATTCATTATCTCCCTGAGTACCTCAGTTATCTTTCTGTGAGTAAAACACCAGTGTGTTTGCAAACGTGATATACTCAGTACTATGATTGTGAATGTGCTTGTTTGTGTCAAGGATGAGAGGAACCAGGTGTTGATTGCCTACCTGTGGATTAGGCAGGAGTGGCATGATGCCTACCTGAGGTGGAATAAAGAAGACTATGATGGACTGGATGTCATCCACATCCCCAGCAGCCTGGTGTGGAGGCCTGACCTTGTCCTCTATAATAAGTACGACCGTACGTCACCCATCACAAGAACATTTGTATGTCTGTCCATTTATGTGAGAACAATAGATCTGGAAAAAACAGTCTTGTTGTCATGTGTGGACAAAACTCTAAAAATGGCTCATGAGCTGCAGGACTGAGACTATTTTCATTCAGTGGTAGCATTACACACTTATATGATAACACTTCACGGTTTGACAAAGTTGTGTCTCATCTGAGTCAACTTGCTGTCCTCCTCTAGAGCTGATGATGATTTCTCAGGGCCGATGGACACCAATGTGAGGCTGCGCTACAATGGAGAGATCACTTGGGATGCTCCTGCTATCACCAAGAGTTCCTGTGTCGTGGATGTCTCCTATTTTCCATTTGATAGTCAGGAATGTAACCTCACATTTGGTTCTTGGACCTACAATGGCAACCAGGTACAAAGAAACATGTGCACATTTTTAATCACAGGATAATTTATGGAGGGTTTTTTTGTGGTTAATCATCAATATGTAAATTATTGTAAATTATTTAACTCCTTTTTTTGTCTGAAAAATATACCCAATGTGCTTTCTCTACATCCTCAACCACAATCCTTATTGCAGGTAGACATTATTATGGGCATGGACAGCGGTGACCTGTCAGACTTTGTAGAAAACGTGGAGTGGGAGTGCCATGGTATGCCAGCCACCAAGAATGTCATAATGTACGGCTGTTGCTCTGACCCATATCCAGACATCACTTACACAGTGCTCCTGCAGCGCCGCTCCTCCTTTTACATCTTCAACCTCCTCCTCCCATGCTTCCTAATCTCCTTCCTGGCTCCTCTGGGTTTCTACCTGCCTGCCGACTCCGGGGAGAAGGTTTCCCTTGGGGTGACTGTTCTCCTGGCTCTCACTGTGTTCCAGCTAATGGTAGCTGAGAGCATGCCTCCCTCAGAGAGTGTGCCTCTTATAGGTAGGAGAAGTTTTGTTTGTGATGGTGTTAAAGACTAAATAAAAATTGTGTTTTAGTGACATCTTTGAAAATTACCTGCCTTTCTGGGAGTTCTAACAATCCTCTCTACCATCTGTTCATGTTCTGTTTTGTTACACAGGAAAGTACTATATTGCAACAATGACCATGGTCACAGCCTCCACAGCTCTCACCATCTTCATCATGAACATTCACTTCTGTGGTGCAGAGGCCAAACCAGTTCCTCACTGGGCAAAAGTCCTCATCATTGACTACATGTCCAAGATTTTCTTTGTTTATGAAGTGGGTGAGAACTGTGCCTCTGCCTCTTCTTCATCACCACATTCCCTCCAGGATGATGTCTGCAACCAGCAAATCAACAGCCACATTCATGCGAATGGTGAACCTGGTATCCACCGCAGGCAAGAGGTCCGGCAGAGTCACAAAAATGGCGGAAGACAACCCTCCAAGTCGCAACAGCATCACAGAGTGAAACCCCAGCATCACATCACGAGAGAAGAGAACAGCCACTTCTGTAGCTCCACACCGGGAAAGTATGAAAGCTCTAACGGTAAAATCGCTCTGAATGACTGCTGCATAGACGACCAGAAAGTTCCATGTTATCCGAACGACCAGAAGCCTCCCTGCTGCCCTGAAGACAGAAAGCCTCCATCTCAAGGTCCCATTGTCACCTTTGGTCCCTGTGTGTTCTGCAGCCACAGTAGTGCCATTCCAAATGTGGACACCAAGCTGGTGCGCAATGTCGAGTACATTGCTAACTGTTTTCGAGAGCAGAGGGCCATGTGCGCCAAGGGGGCAGAATGGAAAAAGATAGCAAAGGTGATGGACAGATTCTTCATGTGGATTTTCTTCATCATGGTTTTCCTCATGAGTATACTGATCATGGGCAAGGCAAAGTGACCAAGAAGTGATGCTGCAGATTTCTTTTTATATTTGACTCAATAAACAAGTTTTGGTCAAATGCAAAAATATTTAATAGAATTTTTTTTAATTTGAACACTAAAGAACAACAACAACAACAACAACATAATAATAATTAAAGCCGCAAGCGGCATCCATCGGGTCCGAGCTGCCTGGACCCCGCCACCCGATGTCGCCATGACAACAGGTGCTGTAATGTTTTTTTGTATTAGAAAGATTTGAGGAGCGTTTGGTCCCCAACTTGCCAGGAAGCTTCACACCAAGTTTGGAGTCAGTCGCACGAATCCCCTCAGACTAGTTTGTTCAAATGGCAGTGAAATCCAAGATGGCGGGCACCCTGTTGCTATGGCAACAGGTGTTCGATTGACATCAATGCTGGACTTGGGTTGTCAGAAGTATGAATCCTGGCAAGTTTGGTGCAGATCCCACGTATTCCTATGGAGATATAAGCAAACCGTGTTTCATGGCGAGGGCATTTTTCGTCAGTTGCCACGGTTACACGCTTTTTCCTATTAGAAAGATTTGAGGAGCGTTTGGTCCCCAACTTGTCAGGAAGGTTCCCACCAAGTTTGGACTCAGTCGCACGAATCCCCTCACACTAGTTGGTTCAAATGGGAGGGAAATCCAAGATGGCGGGCAGTGCGTTGCCATGGCAACAGGTGTTCTATTGACATCAATGCCGGAGTTGGGGTGTCACAAGTATGAATCCTGTCAAGTTTGGTGCAGATCCCACGTATTCCTATGGAGATATAAGCAAACCGTGTTTCATGGCGAGGGCATTTTTTCGTCGGTTGCCACGGTTACACGCTTTTTCCTATTAGAAAGATTTGAGGAGCGTTTGGTCCCCAACTTGTCAGGAAGCTTCCCACCAAGTTTGAAGTCAGTCGCACGAATCCCCTCAGACTAGTTCGTTAAAATGGCAGTTAAATCCAAGATGGCGGGCACCCCGTTGCCATGGCAACAGGTGTTCTATTGACTTCTTTGCTGGACTTGGGGTGTCACACGTATGAATCCTGTCAAGTTTGGTGCAGTTCCCATCTATTTCTATGGAGATATGAGCAAACCGTGTTTCATGGCGAGAAGGCTGTTTTCCGTCGGTTGCCACGGTAACACGTTTCCTGCTATTAGAAAGATTTGAACAATTTTTGGTCCCCAACTTGTCAGGAAGCTTCCCACCAAGTTTGGAGTCCATCGCACGAATCCCCTCAGACTAGTTCGTTCAAATACGATGTGTGTAAAGTGCAAAAAATGGCAAAAAAATGGCCGAACACGCCAAGATGGCGGGCGCCCTGTTGCCATGGCGACAGGTGTTACTTTGAGTTTTTTGGTCAACTCGGGGTGGTGCACGTGTGTGCCGAGTTTTGTCTTCCTACGTTGAAGTAGACTTCCGGGGCCCCATTCATGTGGTGATTTTTGGTGACTGTAGGTGGCGCTGTTGAGCCAATTTTGCATTGAAGTGTATGCGGACCTTATAATATCCGAGTTACGCCGGACGTGACGTCTGTGCCAAGTTTCACAACTTTTCATGGGTGTTTAGGGGGTCAAATTTGGGGTCAAAGCGCTTAGGAGAACGAGAATAATAAACATAGCAGAAACAATAGGGCCCCGCCATACTTTGTATGGCTCGGACCCTAATAATAATAATAATAATAATAATAATAATAATAATAATAATAATAATAATAATAATAATAATAATAATAATAGAATGGAAATAAACAGTGTAAACATTTGGTGCCATTCAAAATCCCATTTCATTTCTGCATATGTTATTTATATTTACTCTTAAAATATATTATAGTACATTGTTTTAACTCCTCACTCATACTGTTCCACAGTCTGAACACACAGCATGAAACACAAAATCTTTTTGTATTTGTATGGAAACTTTACATTTGAATGTTTTTCTTCCCTTTTAATAAACAACCACCTTCTCTGTTCTTAAACATGTTCTGTATGTTGTGTGGTAACATCATATTAGCAGCTTTGTACAAACTTTGTGTTGTCTGAAATGTGACTGTATTTGTAAATTTGAACAATTTTGACTGGAAAACCAGGGAGTGAATATGATCCAGATAACTGACATTGTAAATAATCTTTTTGCTCATTTCTGAATTAATGGTTTGATTGAAGTCATAAGTCAATATTTCTGCACAGTAATGGAAATATGGTACGAAAATGGAACAGTACATGTTACAGAGCGACTTCAAATCAAGAACTGGTTTTGTTTTGTTTAAAATTGTGATTCATCTTGATATTTTGGTTAGTACATATTTAATGTGTGATTTGTACTCTTCTCTATTGCTTTAGTTATTGCTATTGAAGATGACCTATTGGATCTGAACCCATACTCGCAATTCTAAAATAATTTATGTTTTTCAACAAATGTTTCCACTCTGTTATTAAAAAGCTTTTCCAGTATTTTAGAAAATTGTGAAAGTAAGGAGACAAGTCTATAGTTGGTAAAGCCATGTTTATTCCCACCCTTGTAAAATGGGGTGACTTTGGCTATTTTAATTTATTTGGGACAGACCCAGTGCAAAATGATTACAAATTAATGCTAATGGTTTTACAATCGCAACAATTCGTGTTTCACTATTGTCAGATCAATGTCATTAAAATCTGTTGACTTTTTGCCCTTGCATTTTTAACAATGGCTAATATTTCTGGTCAACACTGAATCAGGATTTCTCTCTGTCAATAATTCCATATTTTTACCAGGTTCCTCTGGATTAATAATTTCTTTAATCATTTCTCTTGCAAGGTTGAGTCTGACGAGTCTTGAGTCTGAATTTAAGATGCAATTACATTTAATTTACAGAATTTCTTGAAATTCTCAACTACTGCACGTTACAGATTATATTCTCATTTTCAGTTAAGTACTCAGGATAATCTAATGGTTTACAATGGTTTGTTGTTGTTTGCTGTTCTTTTCTTTCTTACTCGTCCTTTTAACATGAATTGGCTTGTTCTTACAGTTTTTATATTTACTTTTTGCCTCTTTAGTTTGTAATTTTCTGTATAACATATTCTTTTTTCTGCAAGCATTTTGTAGACCTTTTGTGATCCATGGAAAGTCATTAAATTTTAATCTTCTTCTTCTTCTATATTTTTTAATTGGGCAATTTTTATTCTGCATTCCCAAAAATATATTAAGAAATATTTCATATGCATCACCTAAATTTTCTTCTTCTTATTTTTTCATATTATATTTCTTTGCAGTTTTGTGCTAATAATTCACACGCTATATTCTTTGAATATACATTTAATCTGTTATATCCTAACCCATAATCATTTATATTAGTTAACAATAACATTTTTATTTGCATCTGGAGCTTAACAAAACTGAAAAAACTATGAAAATATGTGAAAGCAGTTGAATCTATTCAGATATTTAAACTGAATACAATTCTTTCCTACATTCTTATTAATCCATTGTATTTGCCACTTATGCAATTGTTCCAGTATTTTAAATGGGCTGTCTGCTTCTTTGTCAATCACTCATTGCTTTGATGCGAGGGTCTTTCATCATCTGACCACTGTAAAGTGATCTGTTGTCAAGTTAAAATATGACCAGTGGAGACAGCGCATGTGTTATTCACAGCTGTGAAATCAGATGCCCGAGGGCTGAGATGCATAGGATTACTGCACGCTCTGGATCCTCAGAATCATTTTTCTGTTCAAATCATCCAGTGAATAGTTAATGAGTGAGCTTTGTTTGTTGCACGGCCAGCGTAGCGAAGGCGTAAGGTAATATGGAGCATCAATTATGTAACACAACGTGCACATTCTTACCCCTCTTTTCCAAAACTCTCATACCTTCAACTTTCAAAGTCAAGTAAATGCATTTGTGTGTGCATATAACCATGCAAAAAGGTGTGAAATGTAAGTAGAAAAGGAAGAAAATAAATGGCCCAAGGACAAAAGGAACAATGGAATACTAAAAAGACAAAGATTACTTAAGAACAATGGCTGGAAATCATTAATTCAGCCAAGCACTGTTTTTCATTAAAGTTTTGAGGTACCTGCTCCTCAGTGAAACTTTGCTTTCACTCATGCTGCTTTATTTATTTTTTAATTTAGTTTACATAGTTTGCTTTTCGTACTACATGTATTCTATAAATTTATAAAAGTTTATAAATTTGGTATAAATCCATAGAATTACCAAAGGTAACACTAATAACAGATGTCATTAAACATGAAATAGCAGCCCTGAAATACTTAATATTACATTCTTAAGGAGAAATATTTTAATTATATGTGTGTAAATCTCATTTTATTAACAAATAAACTATTTAAGATTTTGTTCTTTTTTGTACATATACATAAAATCAGTAAATAAGTATTCTATAGCCTATAAAGAATAAAAAAATCACAAAACTAATGATACTTTCTGTCTTTCAGTACTTTCTAAAATTTCTCAGCCTAAACTCATGCCAACCAATTAATTCCAACAAAATTCATTTAAAAAATTCAGGTCTTTTGTCTATTAATTGGTTGTTTTCAGCTCTGGATTTGGTGCCCAGGCTCATTGTGTTCAAGGAAAATGTCACCTACTGAAATAAAGTGAATCGCTGATTGTTTATAACTTTTTTGTATAAATGCTGTATTTCTGCATATTTACTGATGTGAAAAATCTAAAATGTTGTTATTAAAGTGTCTATTTTTTAATATTTATTAAAAAAATAAATCAACACGAAAGATTTGAAATATAATAGAAAGAAATATCACACTGATGTAAATGACATTTTTAAGCGGCTGTCTCCTGTCAGATTTTTTTGCCTCAATCTTACAATAGAGGGCGCTCTTTTCTCACTCATCAGTCCGATGCCTAAAGGCTTGCTTTTAGAAGCTTCATAGAGCACCACAGGAGGGCAAGTAGCTCAGAGTTGTTCCCAATGTCTTTTTATCCTCTAAATGATCCATTCACAACATTCTATTACTGTAAGGAGAAAAAAAAAACATAACATATACTGACTGTCTATTTGATTAAATATAAATACTATTAATGACAGTAAGTGTGTAAAAAATGCTTGGGGAGCAGGCAACATGCTTCTCATTGTTCTGTAAAATTTCTCCACCATCTGACAGAAAAGAGGAGAGACTGCTTTTTATTCTCCTCTTCAAAGTGATTGTTATGCTGGAGCAGAAGTGTGAACCATGTAATTTGAAGCGTAGTAGTGCGGGCACTGAGGAATAAACTGCTGGGAAATTACCAAGTGCTGGGCAAAAAATTTCACTGGGCTGTTGTCTTTTATCGCTTAGCTTTACACATAGAATGGCATCACTGTAATGATACAGTTCATTCATTCACTTTCTATACTCACCTTATCCTATTTAAGATTTTATTGGAGCGTATCTCAGCTGCCACTGGGATGAGAGGTGGGATACATTTAGATGGGTCACCAGTCCATCACAGGGCCAATACACTGACAAATGAGACAAACAGCCATGCATGCTCACACTGACATGAAACATTTATTTCACCAGTAATTAACCAGTGGTCAAATGGTAGTGCTTTCACATAATTTAATGCATAAATTGAAGCACTTTATATTTGTGTTTAAAGACTATGCTGCATGTAGTCCTTGACGTGTAAAAGACTGCACCATATTTATATGTCAAATTTACAGCCAACACATACGGTCCTCCTAAACTACCCAACAGTGTTTATAGATATTAAGATTAGCTCCATTATGTTTAAAATGAGTGGGTACGTGTGCTACCTACAAAATGCAAGCTAAAATGTTCTCAGTTCTTTCATTCAGGTACATATTTAAATGTATTTATTGTAGTTTTTATATTAAAAAATGTGTAGTTTTGCTTCTGCATAGGGAAGATGACCTCTTAAAAGGGCAAGTTGGTTTTCTTGAAGATGTTGCTGTCTTTGGAGATGGCTTTGAGAATTTCTAAACCGAAATGTTTGGTCAGTTTTATCCAGCGAGTAACAGAAAAATAGGTTGTGTCGCTGCAATTAAGTTAGATGACATACTTGGTGACTCTTCTTGGACGTGTAAGCTCCTGTCTGCTTTGACATGTGGAGAAATCACCTGGAAGATGAATGAAGGGGCCGGGAGGCATGCTGAGGCTGAGGATCTGTGATAGCTTGGTCATTACCTCTGACCAAAATGTCTGAATTTGGGTGCAGTTCAGACATTCAAGCAATATGTCAACATGCTGACATTGTGTGTTGCACATGAGGTGCATTTTGTGGGTTGTGTAGTCAGCTGTTTTGTTTAAAAATAGGGTACCAGCTTGAATGAAAAGAATTTACATATTTCTGAGTTTAGCCTTTAAACTGATCAAGGAGTGACTAGTTTTCAGTGGTGATTATTTCATAGTTACCAGCTTACCAGTTTTAAATGCTGAGCTTTTATATAGAAATTTATTTTCTGCATTTTATTTCCATTTTCAAAAGTCTATTTTTTTTAGAAACATTTAAAATAATCCCTATTGCCAGACCAGACTGAGACTTCAAATCAAATCAATTTTATTTATAAAGCACTCTTCATGCAAAAAAGCAACCCAAAGTGTATTACATAATAAAAACATTTTCTTCATGTTCAGATTTCTTTTTAAAAAAAATGCTTCACACATAATAATAATACAAAATTCAGTTAAAAGCTTGTGTAAAAACAGGAATAGACAATAGTATTTCCACCTATTTAAAATCATGATTAAGACAGTTAATTATGATAGCTAAACAATATTAATTCATCTTTTTGAGCCTGTTAGTAAGGCTAAACTCCACCAAATTTAATGCAAGTGACGCACAGCAAATGCTGTGGAAGGCAGCGGCACTACCAATGGTGGACAACCCACTGCAGTTGCCCACTAATTGCATGATTGGTTGTTTGATCCCTGACCCTTAACCATGCTAAAGAGTCTCGGGGGAACACACTGAAGCCTAAATTGCTCCCAATGGCATGCCTGCGTTTCATGTCAGCTCCATAGCCGTTATTGTGCATGAATGCAGGGAATGAGATATATCCTGAAGGGCTCTGTTTTACAGATTTAAGTTTAAAGGCACCTAGTAGAGTATTGACATTATTGATATTGATATTATTTGATAGAGGCATTACCACACTATGAAAATGTTTTACAAGTGAAAGTGTTGTATTTACAGCCCTACCTAAGTGTGGCTGTAACCAGATTATCAGCCAAATGTGTGCATTGATAGTAAGTAAACTCTTACTTCAGTGGTCACTACCAGTATGTTACTATTACAATGTTGTACGATATTTTCAGAGTAATATTAAACATAATGTTTTCAGAGCAATATTACTGCTTTCATGTGTGTTTAATCTTTTAATTTTTACTGCTATTAATATAAGTGTTGCAGTTACTTGTTAGTTGGTGGGCAGATTTTCGCTTTGTTTGCATTTGCATTTTGTGTCAAGATGTCAAGTTCTCAACCCTTAGGGCAGCACCCAGACCTTTACAAACATTTAAGATGCAATTTAAGTTTAGACATATTTTTTTACTGCTCTGAAATGGGAAAATGTAAACCTGTCAGACAAATTTAATCTTTCACAATTTCATGTATTTTAGTAGTCATGTGAGGTAAAGTACAAATACCTGAAAAAAGTAAGTTAAAAACAGGATTTCAGTATGTTCAGCACTTACCCTCCATTATTGGTTAAATGCTGCAACCTTCAAAACAACTCATTATGGCCATTTTTACACTCTATTTATTTTTACACTGTCAGGGACCTAGGTAGTGTGTGGAAGATCAATATACAGCCACATCAGCTTGGCACCTCCTCCTCATGCTGCCTGATCTCATTTGGCAGTAAGATGGCATGCCATTTTTCAACCAGGAGCTGTTGAAGGTCAATCATTGTGGTTGTGTTGGTCGCCATAGCTAAAACAGCACTTTCAAGTCGATCCCACAAGTGTTTGATAGGATTATCCTCTCCACTTTCACATTTGTGATTACTCTGTGATGATCCTGGGTCTGTGGGGAGAGCGTAGTCATTCTGCAGGGTGGCTTTAAAATCTTCTGATATGTCTATCAATGCCAATCAGGTGCCAGTCATACAGATGTAGTTTGCAAACATCTGGCAGCACTTGCATATCAAAACAAGAGTGAATACCAACAGGAGAATATTGCAGGGAATTTTGGCACATTGTTTGGGAGCTCTACCTGACATATGAAGTCCAGCATGTCCATGTTTTAAAAAAAAGTGTGGTGTTTGACTAAACACAAATTTCCTTACTTTTTGTGCTTAGCTTATTTAAAATGCAAACAACTGGAAAATTAGACAAAACATGACTAATTGGGAAAAGTAGGAGAGCAGAGGAGGAGGACAGTGCATGGGGGGGTGTTGGGGATGGCTGTCTCCTCCTTCCAAACCTTTTTCATGCCCTCGCTCCATTTATGGTCTTCAGTTTTGAAACAGGAGCAACTGTCCCCACCAGTGTTGCCATCATCTTTCTGATGTTCGTAATACGCTGTAAAAACTTTAAATAAGCCCACTTTTGTTTTGGTTGACGGAGGACGTCCAGGGTTAAAGAGATTAATTCTTGAAGGGGACCTTGAAATTAGCATGCAGTTGCCATGGTGATCAGAACACGCTAATCCCAAAGGCTCCGCGGAGTTGACAGACAGCTGGTGAGTTTGTTTTAAAGGGGAAATCGTGATATATGATTTGCTGGATTTCCTGTTATATAGCCGCATTTTTTTTAAACAAATAAAGTATACTGATAGACTCGAAGACTCAAATAAGATTTGAAAAATCCGCGAAGACTTCTGTTGTTTTATAACGGACCGTTGATTTTCCTGACAGTTAAAACACAAGCAAAGAAAAGTAACGTTATTAATGTTAAACTGTCTGCACATATAGAGTTATGTTGGATTGTTTTTTTTTATTACTTTTGGAGGAGAAAACAGGTCTCTTCTTTGGTACGGTAATTTGAATGACTCGGAAAAGTCACTTCGCCTCAATGAAATCAGTGTCATGAATAATGGAGCTAATTTTGAGGAGTTAGCAAACAAGTTTCACATCAAGATTACCAGTTTTTTCACATAATTGCCAAAAATCTGTCACCAGGGAGAGTTAAATTATTTAAAATGATTAAATTAATCAGCACACATTAGATTTGTACTTGTATTGTTTACATTCTGGCTAGAAATGTTAGTTTTTAGTGACTGGCCCATTTTCTCTGCCTCACTTAACTTATTGTGTTACACACAAAGTTATAGTCAGGTTTGTTTATTATGCTTGAATATATGTAAAATTTGAATCTTACAAATTTCATGGCATCTTTTCAGGGTTCAGAGAGGGAACTTACATGCCAAAAAATGGTCAAAAATAAAAACAATCGTCTTAAATCCACATGCAAGACAAAAAAGGCTGGTTTCCAGACTACAAGCAGCAAAGACCTGACCCTGCAGGAAGATCCAGCTGACAATGACACCCCAGCTTCTCCCTCAGAGCCCAACATCACCAGCAAACACCAGCTGGGCTTCCCAGACAGAATCTACTTGTTGGCATCCGTTATTTTCCAGAATAACTACCTGGAAAAGCCTGCTGCACACCGATTGGTAAATTATGGTAAAGACAGAGGGCTGCCATTACCTGAGCTTAAAGATAAGGAGATGCAGCGTTCAGCTTATGAGCTGGCCTTCAGTGCACTTAAATGTAAGTTTCTGAATAACTAGTCCTACAATTATTTAATTTTTTACTGATCTATTCAGTGACAGTGTTTCATCTTTGACTTCTTTTTAGATTATGTTTTAATCTCAGTTGTATCATAGATGCATATCAACATTCTCATTCATCAAGTGTTTTATACTTAGCTCTTCAACTAAAATGTTTATACCTCCTGGACGCAAAGCTTTCCTTTAACAGTTGTTTTAATCACAAGTAGATTTTTCTCGATTCAACTGAAAGAGAAAATTTAAAATCCATGGCTAATTTAAATCCCATAAAAAACAACTACAACATTTGAAGTTGCGCTGTGGTTTGCATCTCAAGCACAAATATGTGGCAAATGTTAAATAGTTTGTTTTAGTTGGATATTTTATGAGTTGCATTTTCAAAATTCACAGTTTAAAAAAAACCGCGATTAATCCATGATTCATTTTTGCAGAAAGAATTGCAAAATAAGCTTCTGTAACCATCTAAGGGACAATCTGCCCTTAGGTACAACCTTGAGAGTTGGTTTTTAAACTAGATTTTTCTCTAAAGAAAGATGAGAAAACATAACAAAATATTTAAAGAAAACAGAACATTCAATAAAATTAAGAGGAGAAAAGAGGACCTATAAATAAGCCAAATTGCTAACCCTTGCTTTATACGACAAGTTCTGTAATTTGTGTGTTTGAGAGTGACTACACTCGGAAAGTGTTTTCAGTACTGCTGTTTTGATTATTCTCAAATGCTTGAAATTGCAAGTGAAACTTATTTGATTCCTCACAGACAAAACAGCCAATTCAAATGATAATGAATAGCGTTGGTGAAGTTAATTGACAGGTTGAATTGGATATAGATAGATTGATGAAGGGCATGTAGAAGAGACAAGATGAAAAAAAATGCTTGAGTGACCGTGGGGAATTCTGTGTGATGCTACAAATCAATTTATCCATAATCTGTTTACTGGGACTAGCGTGGGTCTGGGTGACCGAAGTCACAGGGGTGTGTAATCACCATGGCGATAAGGGAGGGGAAGCAAGCCAACTGCTAGTGCAGGAAGAATAGGAATCGATTTAATGTGTTCTCAGTGGATAGAGAGGTCAGGTATCAGGAACACCCTTGTAGCCTTGAATGATTTTGTTCGAACTCACTGTCCATCTGATGAATCTGGATAAGCCTCAGACTGTTCCTCAGCTAATGCAGCTCACCTCAAAAATATCCAACATCATAAGTTTGAGTACCTTACTTGTTGTAAAATCTTATATAGGTTTTACAACTGCATAATGAGAGAAAACATCACCTTAATCCTTCACCCTTCTTTTGCTGTGTACAGTCATCACCACTTCACAATTTGCTGTTTCCCCAGAAAACAACTGGAAAATAGCCTCTTTGTACTTACTTGTTTTGCCTGTTTAAAGCAATAACTGGATCTCACTCTTCTTCAGAGCCTATTTCAAAGACAATATATTTTTTTAACTTGTCAGTTTTGGGTAGTTCCTCCCCACAATACAAGTAAATGTATTTTTGTTACAGAAACATTAATGGTAAATTATGTATATTTTGGTAATAAGTTTGCAGTACCTTGACAATAGGATAAAATTACAGCCTAAAGATCATTTTTGCTCTTCTTATTCCTTTAAACAGGCCAACATCTATTGCAGAAATAGATTTTCTAGTGACATACATACATACTAACAGTCACACACACTATGCACACATACAGACATGGTAATCGTGCCCCTGTCCTGTCATGGCTAATGCAGGACAAAATACCAATGCATACTTTTATTGATCTTGTGATTATTACCTGCTCATAACAAAAACTTTGGCCACTGAACTCCTTATTTGAGGCTATGGAAGCAGATTTGCATGTTGCTGTAATTGTCAGCCAATACTAAAATGGTGATAATGTTAACTGATGTAGATTTGACATTTCCAAAACAATGTCAAAGCTTAAGGCACCTGAATCACAATTACTAGCAATCAAGTTTTTGCCCTTTACTCTCTGCCCAGCTTTCTTTCTTTAAAGTCTTTTTTGTTTTTGTATAAAATACTTTTATATATCTGAGTGGCTGTCTTCTCCCTGAGCCATTTTGTTCTGTAGTGTTCTCATATGTATGAATCTTTCTTTCTTTCTTTCTTTCTTTCTTTCTTTCTTTCTTTCTTTCTTTCTTTCTTTCTTTCTTTCTTTCTTTCTTTCTTTCTTTCTTTCTTTCTTTCTTTCTGTCTTTCAATTGCTGAGACGGCTGCTGTATAACACGATAGGTTCTTTGGACCAGTTTTAGTTACGAGACAGAAAGACCACCTTTTTTCTTTTTTGTCCTTGACCACAATCATATCAGCTGCAACTAGTCTGCCTCAGCAAATATTAAATTGTAAGATAGATCGACCGTTTTAGCTCTACGGTGCATGCATAGCATACAGCAGGAACCTTTTTCTTTTCCTGTCCACTGATAGATTAATGTGCAACTGGGTGTACTGTTGCAGAACACTGTGGGACAAAGTCTTGGTGACTGCATTCAAGCCCAGCTCTTGCACCAGTAGATTTGTTTGACTACAGTCACTATCGCTCACAGCTTATTGTTGAACACTTGGATAGAAGCCACAAAACATACAGACTCATCATGAGCCTTGCAATTAGTAATCCTGCATCACCACCTTCTCCAGTTTGAAACGACTGTTGCACATCACATTCAGAATCAGGAAGTTCTGCATTATCCCTCAGGTAAAACCCAGCGTCTGCTGTGTGAAATGTCTATAGCAGCTGATTTATGGCAGAAAATTTTCTATGTTTTACTCAAATTGCTGTGTGTGATTTATGGCATGCAGGTGATTTTGACCTCTACAGACCCAGCAGTCATGGCCCCCTCTGGGGTTTGGTTGGCAGTGTGCAGTGAGTGCTTATCTGCTGAGGACTTATCTCTAAGACCTTCTGCAGTAATGGCTACAATTGTAAACCTCAGAAGGTATACAAACTGCTGCTTATGTTGTATGGCTGTGTTTCCTCAATTAAAGATAAGCTCTATCACGTGAAAACATATATTTTTGTAACCGACTGTGTGTGTTTGCATGTGTGCATGTACCTGCTTGCAGATGTGTGTGTGTGTGTGTGTGTCCTGCCCTTTGGGGGTTACTCAGTGCATTTGGCTGAGACCCATAGAACAGTTTGGCATGATTTGTTTTGATAAGCTACCAGCGGTGTCTCTGGTTTCCATGGTGTCTCAGTGCATTTGTCTGTGAAGTAACATACTACAGAGAGCAACCACACGTGATAGGCTCGCTGCGCATACATTTTAAAATCGAAAATGTGGTTTCACACTTAAAGAAACACATGAATCTCATTTCCACCTTTTACTTGCTTCTCTGCAGTGTCATAAAGATGTGTTTTCCAATCTCTCTGGGCACACATCTACATTGGAGAAAAAGCCTTTTTCCATTTACTGTCTAGTGAGCAAACACTCCACCTACAGAGCAACTGTAGAGCAACTGACAGCTGTTCTTTAATCCCAACATGATTGACTAGATAGTGTTGCTTTCTCTCCATTTCCTACATCTCAAAATGGAACACTTGTTTACAGACAGGAATGGTAAAAATAATGTTTTTATATAAGTTTCAGTCGATATCTTGTGATAGTTAGCAAGATAGTTTGTACTTTAATTGTATGACAAATAAACTAAAAAAAAACAAAAAAACAAAAAAAAAAAAAAAAAAAAAAAAACAAAACAAATAAACCCTATATGTATTTAAAAAAATTACAAAATGTGCATTTTCAGAACCCTGCCCTTTTCTCTTAGAGCAAAGTTTAATAGTATAATTTCCCTACTGAGAAATTTGACATTTAACAGATGTTTAACAGTATTTGTGTTCGTTTTAGATAATAGCTCTTCTACTTTAGTTGAAGCACAGATCACTTTTAAGTGTTGCCTCAAAAACAAAGTAAAAATAAAGTAAAAAAAAAACATCTGTCTACTATCTATTTGTCTTTATGATCCCATTAATATACATTCATATACATGATCATGTCTCTTGTTTATTATAATTGATTTCTTGCACCCATCCACCACAATAACAATTGAAAAAAAAGATTAAAATGAAGAATCAGATTAGCTATAATTATGCATCAAATAAGCATTTAATCATGGGAAATTAAAGCCCTGATCTAATTGAATTATCTTTTCTAAATGAAATCCCCATCATTTAGGGAGCCTCTTAATGCCTTTCTCTAATTTCTTTTTATGGAATTGTTTTCATCATCAGATGTAGGTCTTTCCTTCGCAGCTCAGATTTTTTCCGTTAGGAGTAATTTCTGGTGCCTTTTCTCCTGCAACAAATGAAAGAGTCTTTATTGTTTTCCTGAGATAATTTGATGCTGATAAAAAAAATGTGCTAATGTGGTTCATCATTGCTCACACAGACAATCAGTAAATAAAATCCACATCATTACTTTGTCATTCTCTACCTAACATTGTTTTTTATTTTTTGTTTTTACACAGATCAAGAGCTCCTGGAGGACATCATGACTGACAGCTGCTTTTATCCCACCCAACCAACAGTAAGCAAGTGCCATAGGTGGAGTGTTTTAATACACAGTAGTTTAATACTAGTAAACATATTTAATTCCATGGTGTATGTCAGCATTGTGTATGATAGAGGCACTTTGAACTAAATATCCTTTTGAGAATATTTTGGAGTTTACCATCTTGCCCTTGTGTGGTTTTGTTTACCCTACTATTTCTATGAACCCTCCAATATTCACGGATTAATCTTTATTCTCCACATACTCTTTGTTCTTTTCTCTTTGATTAATAAATGTAATATTGATGTATTACACTAATATACTCCATTCAATTCACAAAGCACCTTGTTTCATTTGTATTCCAAACCCCAGTCAATGATAATCACTCCCCTTGGAGTTACACATAAAAAGGAACTATGTGGCTAAGTATATTTGGCTGCCTTCTCTAGGATGTGCATTCTCAACCAAAACATCCATTAATTAGTGATGAAATCAGAATGGTGTAACAACCCTGGGCCAGTGTTTGTTTGAGGCATTTAAGTGTGTTCTGTGTTCTGCACACACTATCCTGCATAAGTCCTATCCAGTGTGCTGAATGTCATTATTGTGCTCTGCTGTCATAAAAGAAAGATTCCCAGCAGAGCCGTGAACCTGCAGCCGTTAGCAAGCAGAGAAACACCCTGCTACTTAAATGAAGAGGTATCCTCTGGGGGAGATTGGTATGTACTTTTGCCCTAGTTTTAACACCCCACATAAAAGAATCTGTGGAAAGAGGGAGGGCTTCTGGAGGTATTTCTCCAACATTCTGGCTGGTGATAAAACATGCACCGAATGCTACTGTGTGTCTAGTGAGCTGGTTGAGGAGAAAACTAATGAATGCAGGAGGTGGTGAATGTGTAAACAGAAAACAGAGCTGTCAAGGAGCATACAGACTGTAGACAACAGGCATCAGTGCTGGCCTAAACATATACAGACACATTTATACTCACAGATTTGTGTTTGCAGTGCAATTCACCACATACACAGATGTAGCCTCACATTGTAGCCTTGTGAAATATGGCCCTTGGGTGAAATGAATGGCTCTCCCTATGTGTTGGTGGCAGGTCGTTACTCTGCATCTCTCTTGCTAGACAATAAAGCTCAGACACAATGAGACAATGTTTGGAACTCTCCCTCACCCTCTTTTAACACTGCTGCCATCTATAAAGTTCAACCTTGATGGAGAGAGGAGAAAGAAGTGAATGAGAGAGAATAGGCCAGCTGTAAAAAGAAGGTACATGAGGGTACTGGAAAAAAGTAAAATGGAAAAAACTAAGCTATAGATAGACTTTAAGCCTGAAGCGCATTTGATCACAATAGAAAGGAAAAATGAAGCCTGAATCTCTCAGGAAATAGCCCGCGATGATGTAAAACCAGGCGAGGCCAACATTTCAGGTGCAAAGCACACTTAACAGGACACAGGGGCCAGTCCCAGCGTAAAATGAGTCATAAGAAACTTTGAAGGTGCCTTTTATAAAAAATTACTGTTATAGAAGAAGCCATTTTTCTTACACATCCCTTTCGTTGTAACACACATCTAAATTTGTTTTAGTGCTCTTTGAAATAGTGCTCACATCAGTTTAGACAACACTGAAATTCCGCTACTGCCTTCTTGATGATTTGCTGGATTTCTCGAGAGGTGGAAATAATGAAAATTAACTGATAAGGATAGAGGTAAAAAAAATGTGTCTGATCTAAAAAGTGGATTAATAAAATTGAAAAAAGGGATACAATATCATTAATCACATTTATTTAAAAATAGTTTAGGAAATGCCTCTGGGGTGAAGATACTTATAAACTAATAATGAAATTCATGTAATGCTTATTAATTTAAGAATAGAGTGGTAAATTGTCAATGATTTAATTAACATAATTGACATTTTATTTGAAGCTGTGTTTACAAAAGATTTTACTTTATGGTCAGGTTGCTCTGTAGGCAATCTTTTTTTTTACTCTGTGCACAGTGAGCGGTGCTGCTTGGTACTTTACTGACAGACAACCTTAGGAGTTATGCATCCCCTTTTACACCCTGTATCATTTCTTTTCTGAGCAGTAGTTGCAAAAATTGCTGGCTACTGTATAAACACTAGACCCCAGATTGGTGCTCCAAATGATAAAGTCACAGTAGAGTTGCTTATGAAGACAACACTGCTTTAAAAACATTTTCTACCAAGTTTATCATATCAGTGGAAAAATGTATAGGTTTTGTTCTTTAAGTCACATGATTTGCATCACATCAGTTCTTACTTTGTAAGCATTTCCCCCCCTTTTTGTATTTTTGTAATTTAGTTGCTTCCACCAAAATGGGCACATTGCTGAAATGATAAATTTCAGACTTTATGTTGCAAAAAATACATGATAAATTCACAGTGTCAGTGATAAAACCTGCCCCTTTTCATTATATTACAGCACTTTTAATCAAATCACTCAGTAATTTTCAATTTACATCCATTTTCACTGCTCCACTTCTTAACTCAGATGCATTTAATAATCTCTATTTCAGCCATTTAATTTTTATTTCCACACCTCATAGAATGTGCTTCATAATCCCAGCTTGTTGTGGGGACCAAGTCTGCAGTCCTTGCTATCTTGCAATGCCAGTGGCCAAAGGACGATGGCATCGGTGGGGGTGTGAGAAAATCTAAGTTCAACAAGGGAGTGGCGGTCCGTCCTAACAGGCCGGCTCATTTGCTTTTCAATGGTTGCTTACCATAAGCTTCAGCAATTGCTGTGTTTACTCTTTCATTTATTGATTACACATCCTTCAGCATGATAAACAAGAGCTTGAAGTCATGGAATGAATAAAAGGCAAATACAATCTCTGAGCAACTCTACATCTTAATTTTAACATGTTAATCTGAGGGTACCTCGGCTGTACCTTAAGATATCTCACCTTTACGTACAGTGCACCTAAAGATGGATGTTGTGCCAATGTGACATGTTTGTATGTAATGTATTGAAATGTGTTAAAAGTATGTTTTCCTTTCAAACACATTTTACCTAAAAGTGCAATATGCCTTCGAAGAAGTACCTCTACACACGTCTCTCATTAACCTACTTTATATGAGCAGGTTATCAAAACAATTTAGCAATATTGTGACACATTGACATTGCAACTGCATTATGGCTTTTTGAAATGATGCTCAGATGCAGTGTATAACCTTGTTTTTAAATAGAAATTTATGCTAATATCCATGATAGTGCCAAGTGCTATTGCTTGTTAATTACATATTTCTCAACTTAATTTAACTATGAGTCAAGTCAAGTGAACATAAAGAATTTTGTTAAAGCATGCTGAAATCTGTTTTTTAAGTAATTCACCAGGGTCAGATATAGCTAAACATTGCTGGTGTGTTTACTGCAGGCAGTTTCCCTCCGTGGGACACTGTTGCCATGCAGCTCAGTGACTGGGAATTTTCCCACACTCAAGGGTTTAACTTTGGTAAAGGGCAAGTGGAACTTGCAGTAGTGATGGAGGATGAGAGAAGTCAAGTGAAGTCACACAGCCTGAGTCAGAAATTGGCCTTTCCAAAAATGAAATTTGAAGCCCATGGAATGAATAATAAGTGCTTACTAATTTCTTGTCTGCTGCATAAACCCTTGTAGCATTCTGGCTTCCTTACCCATTAGCCCAGCAGTGAGGATGTGGCAAGCTGTTGCTGCCATGGAACACCATCTGCCACTAATGTGGCTGGTGCCCTCCCACCCTCAGGGAAATAAAGGTGGAGAAAGAGAGAGGGCATAGACATAGGAGAGAGAGAAATAGAGTAGCAAGTTATAGGAAGAGAGATAATTGTAGAGGAGAGGCTGAGGCATAACTCAGGCTTCCTCCTAAGTTTAATTAAATGGCAGAAGTGGGGTCATGGCAGGACATCCTTAAGCTACTATGTGTCAGTTTCTGCAAACTATGTACAATTTAGCCCCTAAGTCAGTACAAATGGGCAGTATCACTGCTTAGTTCCTCATGTTAGGTAACCAAGAAAGAGCACTCTTAAAATCATCAAATGCAAGGTTGTGTTGTCTTGGTTTTGTGCACATGCTAATTTTACACAGCAATGTGTTGACTCTTAACCATTTAATAGGTAGAAGCTTGTATCTTAGCCATGTTATTAAAGAAAGAAATTAGTCTAGTGCTCCCATTATTATTGCTTCTGTTCTGTTCTTTTGTTCAAACTCAAGTTCTTAATTAACTCTACTTTTTGCTCTTATGCTCTAGCGAGATGATCAGATGAGGCTCGTTGCTGTCATGCTCTATGACTTCCAGGACAGAAAGTTTCTTCCAAGGCACTGCCACAGGGATGAGGAAATCATTCAGGAAGTTCGAGATGTGGAGAGTAAGCTCCTCAGGTACATCAGGGTACACAATAGCACAATAAGAAGACAAAAGTAAACTCACACAACTTGGAGTTTTGTTATAAAGGGAATTTTGAATTGAGGAATTTCATATATATAAACAAAAAAAAAAAAAAAAAAAATTTAATTTTACTTTCGTTGTACAAAGGTTCAAAATCAAGCTTGCAGCCTCTTTGGCCCGCTACAGGATCAAACATGATCTCTCATCTATTGAGTGTTTCTTGCCAGAGAGTGTGAAGAAGAAGCAAGAGAGGTCAATCAGCCTTCCTCTTTATGCATGGGTCAACACACTGAAGAGCAGGTCAGCAGAGCTTACACAAATAACAGACATCTTAAAAATGCACAGCTGCACAAAAACACGAGAATACACTTTAAGTATACATCAAAAATGTGCAGGCATCCACACAGACTTACATTTAAACACGCTGCTTCAACTTGAGGTGCTGCCCGATGCTTTATGGACCAGGTGCCCAGTTGACAACCAATTAAATGACTATACCATGTATATGTGTGTGTGTGTGTGTCTGTTGTACACCTTATTGTGTATGTGTGTGGTAATGTTTGTTGTTGCTCATGCACCGACAGGCTGATTCAGTTAGGTGTAAATCCTGCTGTAGACAGATTCAATCAGCAACACCTCTCATTCAGCTCTGGGACTGCAAAGGTCACCTGTTGGGACAAATGGTGTGTGCTGTAGTTGTGTGAGTGTTAAGGTACATATTCCTATTGAAGTCTTTTAAAAGGCCAAATAGAAATTCTACAAATTATTATTATCCATAATGATAGCCTTGCTCTTTATCCTACCTTTAACATTGTTCATTTATCCCTCCTCTTGGGCTTTAACTCATCTGCTCCTCTTACCCCTCCTCTCTTTTGCTTCAAGTCTTGACAAGGTCCAAAGTATGCTGAGGAATGCGGGGTTTTCGCAGGTGGAATCGATTGGACAGTTGGAGGGTCAGTCTTTCTGCCAGGATTCCCACTGTGGAGATATGCTGGTGTTCCCAGCTCAGATGAAAGCTCAGCTGTCCTCCACTGAGCTGCTTAGTGACCACAAACTCATCATCCAGGTACAAGCTGCACAGAAAGAAGAAGTTTCTGACTAAAGCAGTTTGCTTTCTGTAGACTACAGGTTTGGAAATTTCCTCAGGCTCATCAATCTCCTAAGATATTTATGACTTTACAGTGTTGATGGGCATTCTCATATTGATTGTAAGACTTAGTTCACTTACGCCAACTAAGATTAGTTTGCAGAGTTACAAATATTTCATATCCCTTCTTCTCATGTGGCTGCACTTCACTTTGAGCTGTAAAGAATTATCTGCAAGGGAGGAGGGGGCAGTTTTATCATTAAATTTCTACTTCATAAAAGTCAGGCTGCGGTACAAACTGTAAGCAGCACACACCACCACAACATAATTAAATCTGATGCTGTGGCCACATTCAATCAAACATTCAGCACTGACTAATTAATCATCTTTCGTTCTCATTTTTTTTTGTCTCTACAACACACTTTATTTTATCCATTTTTCTGCTTTTTAAATAACCCGTTAGTTTATTTCTTATCTTTCTAAAGTGTATTGCTAACTTGGATTTGGACATTTGGGTCTCTCTAAATAAATTAAATCAATGTGTCTCCAGGATAAATCATACAGCTTGGGCCCGAATGCAGCGTGCTCCCTGTTACCAGAGGAAGGAGATGTGCTCATGGTGGGCTGTTTCTCTGGCCTCACTATCTCCCACATGGCCTCCCTTATTACGAGGACAAATAAGGCCAACAACAACAGCGTGTCAAGGGTCTACGTTTGTGTCAGTGACTGCACAGATGTTCAGAAGGAGGAGCTACAGCTCACAGTCTCCACCATGGGCTGCAAGAGTAAGCACAAAATGGATGTGTCTATAAGGGTGTTTACTTTTAATTAAAGTTAAAAGAGGAGAAGGAATGGAAATATAGGCAAGACAAGGCTGTTTATTTGTACAGCACATTTCATGTACAGGACAATTCAAAATGCTTTACATAAAACATTAAAAGCATTACAGATATTAAGTAGTAAAAGGGAGCAACAAATATCAAGAATCACAATAATATCATAAATTACATTAAAATGATTAAAAGCAAGATAAGTTAAAAAAGTTACCATGCAGATTTCAAGCTTAGGCGCATGGGAAAAGAAATGTTTTTAACCTGGATTTAAAAGTGTCTACATTTGGTGAAAGTTTAATCTCCACTGGCACTTTGTTCCACTTGTTTGCAGCATAACAGCTAAATGCTGTTTCTCTATGTTTAGTCTGGACTCTGGTCTGGACTAGTTGACCAGAGTCTTTGGATCTAAGAGCTCTGCTAGGCTTATATTCTCTGAACATATCACAGATGTATTCTGGGCCTAAACCATTCTGGGATTTGTAAATGATCAGAAGGGTTTTAAAATTTATTCTGTGACTGACTGGAAGTCAGTGTAAAGATTTCAAAACTAGTGTGTATAGATCTATTAGTCCTGGTTAAAACTCTAGCAGCATCGTTTTGGATGAGCTGCAGATGTTTAATGCTCTTTTTAGGAAGTCCTGTTAAAGACCATTACAGTAATCCAGCCTTCTGGAGATGAACGCATGGATGAGTTTCTCCTGGTCTTTCTGGGAGACAAAACTTTTAATTCTGTTGATGTTTCTGAGCTGGTAAAAAGCTTCTTAGTGACAGCTTTGATGTGGCTGCTGAAAGTCAGGTCTGAGTCTATCAACACTCCAAGGTTACGAACTTGGTCGGTGATTTTAAGAGCCTGAGTCTCCAGGTGTTTACCATTGCTGACCCTCTTCTCTTTGCTAGCAAACAGAATAATCTCACTTTTGTATTCATTTAATAGTAAACATGTTTGTTTGCTTGAGACACTTACACATTAAGCCAATTGGGCTGCAGCCGTCTGGTGACAGAGACACATAAAGTTGTGTATCATCTGCATAACTGTGGTAATTAATACTAAAGTTCTGTAATACTTGACCCAAAGGGAGCATATACAAGTTGAACAGAAGAGGTCCAATATATAGTAAAATAAATTAAGAAAATACTTACAGAAAATTACAGCAGAAAGAAAGAAGAAGCCTTATTACTCCTTAACTGGAGTTTAATGGAAAAATGTACTTGTTGACTTTAAATGTATGTTGATTTTTATTTATTCAGAAGTTCACTATGTAACAAAATCAAAGGTCAATAACAGAATAATTTAATACATCAGTAAAAAACTATTTTCTTATGGTATCTAATCACTTCACTAATAACTGTTATGCTTTATCCTCTTAGAATTAGCCATCTGTATTTACTTGCTGTGGGTCCACATGCATGGCAGCTGCCATATTTGTGTCACCATTTTTACTACAGTGTGACAAGTGACAACCCTCTATGCTAGGACATGGTTTGCAATAAGCAATGGCTTAAAAGGTACATAGAAGAAGACAGTACAAATGTACAAATTGAAGTATAGTACCAGTCAACAAATTTGGACACATTTTTTTCCATTAAATAGAGAGGGAAAATGTTTTCAAAATTTTGACTGGTACTGTAGTTACCTGTAGGTCAGCCATTGCTGCACCTGAGGCGAGTGGATCCACTCATCAATGAAAAAATGTTTATATCTGGAAGAATTTTGACCACTGACAGCCACTGTGCATTTACAACTGTGCTTTGCATTTGTAATTTCCATGATCATCTTTACCACTAGATGTCAGTCATTCTAAAACTGTCAGTAATGTACTTTTAAGAATGCAAAAAAAAACAAACAAACAAACAAAAAAAAAAGGTACTGTCTGCTGAGTTTTCAGGGTAAATCTAAATATTATTTGTTGATAATTGGCTGCCACTCCTGGTAATTGTTAGGAGACAATTACAGAGATGGAACTGAGGTGAGATTTTCATAATTGCAAAAGATACCCCAAGGCAAAGAAGTTCTCTGCAAAGAAATACTGTGGAACATTGTGATTAGAATGAAAGCACAGAGAAAATGACTGTTACTGAGTGTACCGGTTGTCTTTTTACTGCATGTGTGTGCTGCTTAGATGTGCAGCTGATACAGGAGGTCTTCCAGTCTTTGGAGAGTGGTGATAAGCGGCTTCAAAAGGTGCGAGTTATCCTGCTGATCCCCAGGTGTTCGATGTCTGCAGTCAACAACCCCGTAGAGTTCATGCTGCAAGAAAATGGAGGTAGCGATCTGTGCACCACAGAAATGCCATAAACCATGCATTTAAAAGATACACATTTGAAACACATTACATGCTGCTGGTTTGTCAACAAAATTGAGAAGGTTGTGAACACATGCTGCAAGACAAAGATAGTGGAAGCTCATATTTTCTACATGCAGATATCCTCTATATTTTTTCAATAGTTTGTAAAGTGGAAGAGCATATGGATTCTAATTTCCATTTTCACTCAAGCCCATCCATTGACTTATGCAAATTGCATATATATTAAAGTTGTTTACACACCTTGTTGAAAAGAACAGTTAATTAAACATATTCTGCCCTGCTGAAGCTCTCCTTTTTTCTTTTCTCAGACACATGCTTGCTGCAGGACCTATCCCATGGTTCCATAGCCCAGAGCAAACTGGAGTCTCTGGTTGCCCAGCAGAGGAAAGATATTGATCATGCCTTGAAGTGTGAGTGTACAACCACCTGCTCTCATGTAGACATGCACATGGACACTCAAGCATATGCACCATATTATCTCAGCCTCAAGTGTGTAGCCTCTCACACTTTCTGACACAGTGAAGCTTCCTAATTATCTAATCTCATATGTCATTAGACTGAAGCCTGTGGTGTTCCTTGGAGATTGTCTGAGTTTTAATTAGGAGTGCTAATGTTGCTCTTTGCTGGTCCCGTCGTCTTCTGCAGCATTTCTTGCATGTGTCTTTAGTACTTGAGCATTTGCTCTAATCATGTCTGATTATGACTGATCATGTCATAAAGACCTGTTTTTTTTATATACAAGTTGACGTTTTATACCAATCTTGCCATTCTGTTGTGTGATTGGTTATTTTCTCCTCAATTATAACATGTATAGCTTGTTCAGTAGCATGTTAATCGGTATCCATGAGGTACGCTTATTAGCACCAGTCCATCTTGTGCTGTTCAATGGTCGTCTGTCTTTGTTTGGCCTCCATCAAGCAGGTGGAGTCTCTTGGTTGGGTGAAATGTAAACAAACACCTCTAATCACATTGCTATTGACCAGTCTTTGTCTATCTTTTTTGCCAGGGTAGATACTTTCTAATAGAACTGGTAATTAATGAGCTGTGGCTCAATTGAGTCGATGGTCTCATTTCAGTCTTTTCGTGTAGGCATACACTTAGACAAACACACAAGGAGAGACACACATCTCCACAGTTTTTAATTTCTGCTGCAGAACAACACACCCACAGTTTGGAGTTTTGTGTTTAAATGTCTCAAATCTCTCACATTCTTTCCTAAGTCTCCTTTGCCTACAACTTATATTTCACATATGTTTGAAGCTAGTTTGCCACATCCAAACATATTCTATTTCTTATCAGGAGAGTGTTAATTGTTTTTGTCTGGGTATAATTAGTGGGAAAAAGATAAATCAAACATCCAATGGAAGTCAAGCTGCCAGCAGCCTAACAGGTCTACAAGCCAGCAGCAACTGAATGAAATGAGCAATTAACATGCATAAACAATGTGAAGAAATTAATGTTCAGGAGTCCATCTCTTCAAAGGGAGCACCTGAGCCTGAATAATTAAATATGAATATAAAAAGAAGATAAAGAAAAATGATTTAACTTAATTTGTGTTTTTGTGTGAAGTTCCCACAGTTTTGGCAATAGTATACTTGACCTGTTCGTCATACTCAGAGGAGAACGTGGACACAGTGAACATTGCGCTACAGCAAGTCAAAGCCTGCTCAGACAAGGAGGGAGAACCAAAGCAAGCAAACTTCAGGTCAGCTTTAGTCTCTTTACCCTGGTGTGCTCTGGCATCTGTCTCTGTCTGTTTGCCTGTCTGGATGTCAGCTTTCCGAGATGTTTTTCGGTTTCCCCTCAGATAGGATTTTGTCAAAGCCTCTTCAGATCTCAGGCAGGAGCTGAAGGAGATTCAGTGAAAATAATAATCAAATATCTTTCTTCATATCTCTAAATGCCATGTGAAAGCCCAAGAAACTGATTTTCAGAAAGCTTGGATAGCTATTTTTGCACATTTTTTCTTTTTCTTTGTATTAGTACAGTGAAGTACTAAAGTCTTGTTGAAGTTTTACCATTCCTGCAGACTTAAATGTAACAAGACTGCTTCTTTGCAGAAAGCTGTCCTGGTGTGCTGGCAATGCCTCAGGCAGGTATAAATAAAACACAAGTAGCATTATTGGTATGGATCACACTGGCTTTACATAGACATCTGCTGCTTGCGTGTATTTTAGAAACTAAACGATGAAAGTAAAAGTCAATCTAAAAAAAAAAAAACAAAAAAAAAAACAAAAACACATAATCATTAGTCTTAATGTCTTGAATATGTAGTCTACATTAGTCTGGCTTTAGTTTTGTTTTGTTTTGTTGGAGTGTATCTGTGTATATTTTTTACATTGTAGGGTACTGTTTGTGCATCTTTTATCCAGGCTGGGTCCTTCTCCTTTTATCTCCTATGACCATGGAGAGACCAAAGAGGAAGCAGGGCCCTTCTTCGTGTTGGAAGTTTCAGAGCACAGCAATGGCTGCTTTCTGGCTGTTCTTAACAGAGAGGTTAGTATCACTTAAGCAGAAACCCCACAAACCTAGCAGAGGCTGAAGGGTTAAAAATAAACATCATTATTATATGACACCATATTTTCTATCCTGATGATAGACTAGCCTAAACCAAAACTATATAGTCAATTAAAAAAAATATAAATTTTAATTATAGTTATAAGTACTGTACATGAGTGAATTAGAGCTGAACTGTGAAGAAAATTCTTAACCAGCAGATGAAAGTAGCACCAACAACAAGTAACTTAGCTGGCTCCAGCTGTCTCCAAAAGTATGGCCATAAAGAAATACAAAGCAACATGTTTTTTAAACTCTAATGTCAATTGGTGTAAGGAATTGTAAGGAATCTGTAAAAGCCAAACACTTTGAAAAAAATTATACCACTTGTCGACTGCTGCCCCTTTCTTTTGGAAATGCAGCCAAAAAGACAAGTAGGGACAAATGTAGCATCTCGTCCTAACAAGCTGTCTCTTAATATTCCATTATTAGCTCTGGACCTGATCATGTGCTGTACCGCTACAATAACATGATGTGATTTGGCCAATTCCCTAGTCATTCCTTCAGTCTTTAAATGTGTAGAGCACAGAGGATATGTGAGTATGGCACATGGATGCACATGAAGAGATTACATTGAAGAGAGACACTGGGTGAGGCATTATATTTATGTCAGCTGAGAAACTCCCTTCCCCTGAGTCCTGAACAACCACCATAGTCTTGGCTCTGTCTGGGACACACACTCGCAATGGATTTGGGTGGTAATAAGTCACAGAAAAAAATGTAGTCATTGAGAAATCAGCCATAGTGAAAAAAACACCACAAAAGCTATGTTTTAATGTTTTGAGGGTAGAAATATGAAAATGAGGGATGGTGGATGTTTGCAGCTTTAGAGTCTATTAGAATAATGCTGTTGGTGTTTTAGGATTTTGTTGCACAGAACAAAGATAATCTATGAGGAGTTTAATTTTATGTGTGTAAATATTGTGCATCTGTTAAGATTTTATGAATGAGTAACGAGAATGAAACATGGGTGAAATTTGTATTTATAGTATTTGTGTATTTTTGTATGTGTCTGAAAGAAGCTTTCTCATCATTTTCTCACATATCATGAGCACAGATAATTGGGATATGCTGTGGCTGTGGTGTTTTCTAGTTACAGGCTATCATAGCTTTGGAAAGTCTGTACCTCAATTTTATATTTCAGCCAAATCCATTCGCTCATCCTCTAATTGCCTGTCCCGCCTTCGTCCTCTACCTGAGAGAGGTACTGGACAGTTAGAGGAGCTAGAATCTCATCAAGTCTTTGTGACCAGTCTTCCCCACATCCTCATAATCTTCAAGGTTTATGGCATTCCCACCTCACATTATGAGATCTGCTCTTATGCTTCTGATGCACGTTATTAAGCCATCGTACCCCCAGAGGGGATGACGGAGCTTTCTTGCACTGTTGTGTCTGTTTCTCTCTAGCCATCCATCATGTTTTATACCTCCACAGATAGGAATGAAAAGATAATCAAACTGCTGTAATGGTGCCTCAAACAGGTTTTTTTTTCCTCCCTGCCACCAATAAACTCAGCTAATCAAAAGTTATTGTGGCACTCTGAAAAGTATCATAAAAACAGCAATTATATAAGTGTTTGAATGCTATCGGCTGTCGTAGCTGTGCACTGTAAAGTTTTTTTTATGAGCTTTCCATACAGGAACAGCTTGGGACAATAAAGAAAATCCAGTGATGTGTTTCTGACCTAATTTTCTAAGAAAGCAGGTTACATGACATTCACCTTAATTTAAATGACACGGACAGATGATGGCTTTGGACAACATACAAGATTCAGAGCACTGCATATTTTTTTTTAATTTGGCTTTCCTTTCCTCATTTTTCAGAGAGAGTTTTATGAATTTAGATGTTGGAGCCAGTGTTATATTGGATGTAATAATTTTGGATGCAAGAGTTGAATAATAATTAAGCTCAGTTCCAGGAAATGCTGTAGTGAAAGTTTGGTAGAATGTAGAAGGAAATCAGAGATTTACAGAGTATAGTATCGTTGGTTAGTGGAGATGAAGAGGAAGTGAGATTTACCAGGGTGAGGGGGAAGAAAGGAAGGCAAGGCAGAGTGTCTGTTGAATAATTCAGCGCCCCCTGTCTGTATGAGTTAGCATCAATGATGTCCATTGCCTCCGCCAAAGACTGCATAAAGGAAGAGCCTCTAAAACAATATTTAGCTGTTTACTTAGGGTCTATCCATGCACCAGAATCAATGGACTGGATCCTTCATGCAAATATATACCTGTATACACTAATTGACAGACATGTACAAACAGTTGATGAGATTTGCACAAAAGTACAAGCAAGTCCTAAAAAAAAAAAAAAAAAAAAAAAAAATCCCATAAAAACTCACACAGGCTGCATGTCCCAGTAGTGTATATTGTGCTTGTGAATAATTCAAGCGTTGAGGAGAGCAGAGGGTTGTGGTGTGGGCTGCTGCTGAGGCAGCAGGTGACCCGGCAGCCAACAACAAGGACATTATGGCTTTACTCTCTCCTCCTCTATAAACCATGTATGTGTCAGTATAACAACTAATTGTTGATTATATTATATAACCGGTCACAGTCATCTAAAACTCGGATGGTGGTTGAATATCTAAATGAAATGTTTACTTTTTCAATTTATTTTCATCCTAATGGTGACTTGTTAATGTTTTTGAAAATTAATTAAAAAAAAAATCCATCCATATTCACAGCCGGAGCCAGTGATCAAAGAGGCACCAGAGGAAGTAATTGCCAGAGCAAATGCTAAAGGCATCCTGGAGAGGATTGGATCAAACCACTTGACTAGAAAAGAGCACCATGGACACACCAGCAAAATGAAAAAAGCAGCCCATGTTCGCAGCTCTCAGTCCCATCTCTCAGCGAGAATGCAAAGCAAAAACCTGCAAACTAAGGAAAGCAACAGTGTTGTTTCGTGTGAACATCATGACTTTAAACAATCATCACAAGGTACGTGTGGCCTCTTCTACTTCTTGAGTCAGTTGTATGTAGTTATGAGCACATAGCTAATTTAAGGAATATTGAGTCCTGCTAAATATGTTTTTTATTTTCTTGGAGAGAGAGGAATTGCAGAAAACGTTGATATCTTTCCAATATGCGTCATCAGAACTTAGTCTTTCTCTTTCTATGGAAGAAGAAAAAAGTCTGCCTTTAAGCCTCCCTAAAAATCCAATGTTTACCTTTGGGGACTCAGGCTGGCTCTGTCTCACAGTTTTCCATTTCTATACTAAGCTAAAATAACTGGCTGCTTAACAGATAATAAGGAATAGCAAGAAATTAAGTTTAGTCTGAGTAGAAGTAGTTCATCATGCAGTGTCTTGCTATTTTAGTCCAAACATCCAGTCGTCTCTTCAACCTCATTGTTTCCATCCTTCAGGGAAACCCAAAGCACTGCGCTTGCAAGCCTTAAAGAGCACTGTGTCCAGCTCCTCCTACTCTAAACAAGAATCCACCACTTCCTCGTACTCCTCTAAAATAGGAAACAGCACATTCACTAAAAGCATCACCTCTCTATTCAACACTACAACTTCCACCACCACTGCTCAACGTGCCGCCTGTCCTCCTGCCCCCGTGACTCCAATTGTTCGTCCACGCAGAGCTCAGCAGAAGGTCCTGAAGCCTGTGTTGCTCGTCCTGCCTCCCGTTGACTTCCCCAACTCCCTCCCATCCCAGCACAGTCGGACGGGGTTTAGTCCTAGCCTCAGCTACAACAGGTGGAGGACGCCAGCTCAAATTATATCCCGTGGTCTCTCCAAGGATGCCATGGACAAATGCCGTCATATGTTTTGACCAAAAAACTGTATATTTAAATAAAGCCAGATATATCTGCAATTACATTCACAATGTATACAGTGTTACTGAACTGCCAAATCGCACAGACCATCTAAATGTCAAGTTAACCTATATGCTTCTGGAGCCATTATTACTTGTCATTATCACAGGGGTCTTTGTGTGCCATAAAGAACAACCACACAGTCACAATAAAGTCAGACTGCTGTATATTCACTTGGCTGGCCAGTGTCATTCACTGAGACTATATTCTGAAAAATTAAAGGACAGTCAAGAGGCTGCTCTCTTTTTTCTTTTGGTAATGCATTTATTGTCACAACAGATTACATTTACATGTGTAGAGATGGGTGCCGAACAGAAATAAACTGATGTTTGGTGTGTGTTTTTTTTTTTTTACTTTGACAGCATTCACAGAGTTCATACTGAGTGTAGGTGGTGGCCTTGAGCAATAAGAGCATCGTATAAAGTTTTGACAGAAGACTTCTTTTCCTTTACTGCTACGTGTGTATGTGTGTGCATGTGTATTTGAAGTGTAAGTGGGGATTCACTGGCTGTTGTTTCTTGGGGATGAATAAAAATACAATTATTTATAAATAAAGTTAATCCTTAGTGTGTGACACACGTTTCCACCCATCTACATACAGGAAACACTTTTGTGTGCTGTGCATATGCCCACAAGTGTTTTACATCTGTCAGTGTCCAACCATGGATTTAAAATTTCTTGCATCCGCATAAATAAAAATTCCTGAGGAATTTATTAAGCAATGAAACATTCTTGAGCTTTTAAATGTCAGTTTTTTCTACATTAAAAAGAAAAATTACAATCTTAAGCCTCAAAATACATCATAAAACCATTCAGCTTTGTTATGCTGTTTAACCCATTTGTTAAAGAATTAAATGTAAAAACTGACAATCCTTAATTGTGTTTTTGTACATGGGGCAATGTGTCAGTTGGGTATGAACTGGGATCTTCTAGTGCCAGTGTAAATCCAGTCGTGAAAAAAAGAACATGAGTTATGCTGAGGGTGTCTAGTTTTTTTGTGTGTTCACCAGTCTTCTACTCAAGACCCTCAACTCATCAACATTAAACATAAACCCATCAAGAAAACATGCAAAAATCAAACCCCATATCTGTCACCGAAATCACACCTCTCGCTCATACTTTATCTACAAGTTTTGTGCCCTATTTTCTCTCTTTCTACATACAATCATTGACATACACTTTATTATTACAGCCACTTCATCCATCATGAAAAATTTTGTCTTTTGTGTTTGTCTAGTCTGTCATGTGTTCTGGTGGGCAGCTGCAGACTGATGACAGGTCTCGGTTGTTTGATCTTTGATGAATTTCACATTTTCCTGTTAAATCCTCATGACAGCAAGACAACACCAGTGTTTTTTTTCTTTTCTTTTTTTTTTCTGGAAGGCTACTATAGCTAATCCAGTCCATGAGTTCAGAAGGAGACAGAGATGTGAAGAAAATGAGTAAACCATGAGCTGCTCCATAACTAGTCTGTGAATAGAAATATGATATTTTTTTTCTTCTGGACAATCTTGCCTGTAGTGTGTGATCAAGTAATCCATCTAGCGTTGAAATCCACAAACGGGAGGTGGGTTTCACCTCGACAAAACAGCGTTCAAAGGTCAAAGTTCTACCAGTGACACCAGGTTTTCCATTCCTTCACACAAAACAGGTGAGGTTATTTTTCATCAAGCATACCTAAGGATTGCTCTTCTTTCCTTTGTTTGCAGTGGTGTTTGTTATACTGTATGTACATTATTAGTTACCATGACTGGTACTCATTAAGTGTTGTTGTGGCTGTTGTGTGAGTGGCCTCCAGGCTGGAGCAGGGTGCAGTGATTAGTGGTGATGGTCATTGCTGGGGCAGTTCTGATGACTGTTTCTTGGTTTTCAGAGTGTCTATAAGAGACTGGACACTGCGTTTCACGCTGGTGGTCACCCGCCTGGTCACTGAGTCTGCAGAGGGAGAGGAAGAAGAGCCAGCACGCTGGGCGGGTGGCCGTGCTACCAGACACTTCTGGTACCGGAGCTGAGGAAGAAGAGTAAAGCGTTATGCAAGTAAGTATCAGAGCGTCTAAATGGCTGAATGCTTAAGATGATTAATCATAATCCTGCTGAGAATGTGTTTTAGAAATTTCATGTCTGTTTCTAAAATGTTCTAGCCCATAATGGTACAAATAACAAATAAAGAAAATTATGAAGAAAGCTACAGCTTGTCACAGGCAACATATCAAAATCCTAGAAATAATCCCTATAAAGTTGCCATTTGTTTCTGTTATACTTCTGTTTCAAAGCTTACCACACAAGCTGCCTGCACAGCTTCAGAGACGCTGCCTGCATTGGGGTCACACCAGAACACGTGACACTGGAAATGCTGGTTCCCAGTGTCCATAATGAAGGCAAATGTATGCACATCCCGTCCCACTCCCATGAAGGACAAAAAACGAACACGGCACTCCACCAACACCTCCTCTTCCTCTTCCTGGATGAAGATCAAATATGAGAATTAGTGTTCTTATATCCTTTTTTCCCTAATTGATAAGCCCTCTCCTATCTTTGAATAATTTGTTTGTCTCCATGACAACTACAAAATATTACTGACCTTTTCTTTGATGACTGCTACTGTGGTGTCAGCAATACTCAGTATGACAGGAGTCCAGTCTTCTTTGCCTGTGGACGACAGGAGGTTTTCTATGGCCCCATTTATAATGTCCATACCTGGAGAGGGAAGAGGGGAGTCTGAAATGTTAGATAGTAGACTGAGGATTCAGCCACAGAATGCAGAAAATCTTATGTGTGTAGATATCGGTACGGCTTCAGTTTTACCTATAGGGCGAGATACAGATGTCATTCCCAGATACAGCACATGAAACTTCTGCACCAATTCAGTCTTTGGCATGGGAAACTCTACAGAGGAAACACGCAAACACATATTAAAGCACACACTCAGATCACCTGAAGGAAATTTTTATCACTGGACAGCGTCTAACTCAAACTTTCAAAAGCAGAGTCCACACACGATAATTGGCTTAAAGCAGAAAATAAACAAACACTGGTGAATATTTTAATATTTTGTGCTGCTCTAGACATGATTAGAGCATGAAAAACACACAGGAGCATGGTAGATATCACAGAGCTGGACAATTTCTATGCGAGACCCTGCTGCGTCTGTTTATGCAACGGCCTGTAGGCAGAAAAGACCGCATTACACAATGAATCATCAAAGCTATCACCTGCATCTTGGGTATCACAGGCGTTTACACCTCCAGGAACTCACTATTGACACAACAGACAATTAGCTTTACAAGCTTGGGATGATTTTTGACAAGGCAAAATGCAAAACACCAAAAGCAGTTAATTATAGCTTAATGTTGTAAATGCTCGAGTGCATTATTATGTGAAATAATTCAGCCAACGCTGTGCTGAAAAGGACAGAAAATCACTTTCAAAATAGTGACAACAGCTGCAGACATGTTGCTCTGTCTTGTCTTTTCTTGTTGAGCATCATACACTTCAGAGGTGTGCTCAGTTGCACCTGTAACATCACCAGCTGTGATATCATAGGCTTGGGTCACATGATTAAAGCAGAAACTGTCTGACTAACCTAATTACTCTAAAAGCTGAGTGCTCAGGATTCAATTAGTCTGAAATATGATTGGATGGAGATGATAGCTTTTGCCTGCACTCACTTTTAACAGTAAACGCCCCGAATATCTATGTATGCATATTGCTAGTGTCCTGGTATAGTAACATGAACAATAGATTATAAAAGGTTTTTCATACGCTGATTCCATTTTAAAGCCAGTGAAAACAGCAGAGGCATTATCCTGGTGCTGGCGCTGTTCCCAAAGCCTTTCAGGCTAATCTCCTCATTTGTGTCCCAACACAGAGTCCAGATCTACTGTAATTCAGTCAGTAACAAGAACTGTTTCCCATTCCCTGTAATAAGAGCTCTAGCCAACCTCTAGAGGTAATGGCCTGGTCTATCTACTGCTAGGCAATCACCTCTCACTGCATATCAGCTGCTTTCTTTAGTAGATGACAATTCCCTGAGTTAGGGCAAGTTACAGCTTAAAAGATGCAAGGGATCTTTCAGCAGTTGAGTTCTTTGATCCTGGGGTTGGGATGGGGGCTGTGGAGCACCATGAGCTCCCTCAAAGAAACACTAATTGGGTTTTAATGAGGTTGGCTGTATCTGTAAGTGAGGAGCTGATATAGTTCTTTTATATTCAGATGCCCTGTGCTGTTTTTCCTTTCACTCAGCAGATACGTACGGCGGCTGAGGTTATAGCAGAGGATGAATTGCACTGGACTCTTTTCTCTGTTTTCCAATAATCACTTGGGACTGACAGAAAACAGCAGAGAGAATTAGCAAAAAGGGATAACAGTGAAAAAAGCTGGTACTGTGAGAAGGAAGCTATGGGATTGTTGAGCAAGCAGTTGTTCTGGAGTCAGCATTATTTGTTTGTAGCTGAACCAAAAAAATGATATTTTTTTCTATTAACAATTGTTCATATGTGCTCCTGTGGCAACAGGGCCATCTTTTTTAAAAATAAGTGGTTTTGGATGCGGAGGAATTCTGTAATGGGAAACAAGAGACTACAACAGGGGAGATAACACATGGCTGACAAATTCAGGAACTACAGAGGAACGAGACTCAGGAAAAGAGTGTATACGTATCGTGTTGCATTACTCATGTTATAAGGAAGTAAATCAGTTTAAACTGTCACAATGACATTTTCACCCTGTTAGGGACAAAAGTTTATGTAATGCAAGTTATGACATTATAGGTTCAGGGCTATAGGGTTGGATATTGGAAGGTGGTTAGGAATAAGTTCTGGTCATGGTTAACATACAATGTGTCTCCAGGAGGTGATTGTCATTGCCATGTCCTCTGAAGTGATGGAAATGTGACTCTATAAGTGTGTGTGTGCGTGTGTGTACGTACGTGTGTGTGTGTGTGTGTGTGTGAAAGAGAGAGTGTACCTTGTAGGGGTACATCAGAGCCATTCTGGGAGGAGCTGCCAGCTGCAGCCTTGGCACTTTTTCTTTCAGCCATAATCTGAGAAAGGAGAACAAAGAAAATAAAAAAAATGTGTGCAGAAAACATAGGGAGTGGGAAAGAAAGAAAGAAAGAAAGAAAGAAAGAAAAGAAAGAAAGAAAGAAAGAAAGAAAGAAAGAAAGAAAATGATGGAAGAGATTTTGGTAAAAAAAAAAAAAAAAAAAAGGGAAAGCAACCAGAATAGAGGAGGAGGAGAAAGTAATAGACAGGTTTAGTATGGTTCATACACTAATAGACAATGTGAGTTTTTCAAAAAGACTCACAAACAATTCAAATAATTTTGTTATTACAAAATCATTAACTATAATAATTACCACAAAAACATTAGAAGTCCTTTGCACTTTAGTCTGTTGGATTCATAGAAATAAACATGTTTCTACTAGAGATGTAAAACTCTAAACAAAAAGGAAGAAAAAGATTGTAGTTCTACTACTACTACTACTAGCGATTCACAGAATCAATAGTATCAGCTGATTTTCATGCTGACTTTAATCGGTGAATGGGGTAACATCAGCTGGTGGCAGTGGCCTATATTTATCTGGTGTGTCCTGATTGTGTTGCATTGTCTTTGCCCTGGAATTGACTAAATTATTTATATTTTCTTTTGCTGGGATGCAAAAAAAAAAAAAAAAAAAAAAAAAAAAAAAAAAAAAAATTTGTTGGGCAAAGCACTGAAAGTGTCATTGAGCTAATAAAGGTTATGCAAGTTAAAAATGTTTTGGATAAGTTTACAGATTTTGTGCCAATTCAAATGCTGAGATCCTATCAAATTGTACTTTTTTTTTCTTTAAAACTATTTGTATCAACTATCAAAATATTATTTTTAACAATCCTATCAGCTGTTAAGAATAATAATACCATATCATACAGGTCGCTGGGTCGAGCCTTGGCTGGGGGGAGGTTCGAACAGTGGCCTTTCTGTGTGAAGCTAGCATGGTCTCCCTTTGTGTGTGTGGGTTCTATCCGGGTACTCCGGCTTCCACCCACCATCCAAAAACATGCATGTTAGGTTAACTGGTGACTCTACATCCTCCCTAGGAGTGAGTGTGAATGCTTGTTTGTCTCTGTGTTGGTCCTGCGATGGGCTGGTGATCTGTCCAGGGTGTAACTGCTGGGTTAGCCTCCGGCTGCCCCACGACCCTTCATTGGACAAAGCGGTATAGATAATGGATGGATGGACAATCCTATCAGTACCTTTCTCAGAATTTTGCAACCATGCTGTTGATGTTTCATATTATTTGGATGTAATTATGTGTTTCTATGGCCTGTAAAAACAAGTGACCAATGGGCTGATTTATTAGAGGCCAGTCTCCTTAATGTTAATAAGAAACATTTATTATTACCTGCTCTGTTCTCAAGAAATAAAACAGGCACACAAACAAAAAACAAGAAATGTCATTTTTTTTCTGCTTTATTTCCCCTCTGCTCATGTGCTGCAGGGTACACCTTCTTTAAAGAGAGTTGAATTTTCTGCATGGTCCTGCTCTGAGGCAATGCACTTTCTTCCTGCTACAGACACTTGATTAATTGTAGGTGTCATTAATCAAAGTCTATGGTGAGTCTGCAACTCTGCTCACAGGGGAACATGCAAGGCGACGTATGCATCCACACACTTTCTTACACACACACACACACAGAAAGATGAGGCCTGTTTAATGTACTGCGCAGCTGCAAGACTCAGGTCACCAAGTTTCTCCCCTGCAGTAAAGAGAGAACTACCACTGAGTTTAAAATAGGCAGTATGAGGGGCCACTGACTCTGATACAGATTCACTGATGCACACTTTTCCTTTAGTTTGGGGTTAGAGATAAAGGGAAATCATAAGGGGAAAAAGAAGCTTTTTTTCTCTAAATGGGTCAGCATACCTCTCAGGGAGATCTTTAGTTCCAGGTATTCGTCCTTTACAAGGTCACTGCAGACCTAAGGACAGTTGGTTTCTCATTGTCCAATATGTGTGTAGAGTAAGTGTCCTCTAATTTTGGTTTTCTACCACTGGTCTTCATTTGTAGGTATATCCAGTACATTCCCTATCAGGAAATTGGCTAGAAATACCGTATTGCTAACAGCATTTTTATGCAAGACTAACAGTTGGTCCCATTCATTAGTCAAAGGGTATTGTACCTTAGCTTTGGATTTTCCAGACTTAACACTTTTACACTAAATCCTTTAAGCTAATGCTAACTTTGATTTTGTCCAAAAATTTGAAGAAATAATTTTAATTCATCTGGTGGCATGTGTGGGGCTTGCCATTTTGCAAACCCTTGGCTTGGCAGGTTAGCACTGACAGACTGTTTGTATATCAAGTATGTGAAAGTATGCGATACTGTGGCAGTGCAAAGTGAATGTGGGTAGAATACAGCGCAAAAAAGCCCAAGTGGCTGCCAGCAGGCTTAGGTTGGTAGAATCAAAGTGCTTTGATTTCATTGGACATTGGTTTAGTTGAGCTTATTAAAGAGCACATAATCTGTTATGGTGTGTGAGGAAGTTCCACCAAAGAAACTCATTGTAGCTTGTAGCTAAGGGGAGTCTACAAAGTAAACAACTGTGCACGTGTACACTATCTGGAGCAGCAATATACAATATCAGTATTGAGTTCATCGTTTGGTATCATAGAGCCAGTTTTTTCTGTGTGCTGAGCATCTGCTCAGAGCTGCTTTCACTTTGATCACAAAGTGAAATCCATCCAATACCTGAAGACTTTTCATTCAAAATCATAAATATTAACCTCATGATGGAAAAATAAGTGAATATTTGGAATAATCATTGTCCTTGAAGGCCTTTTCATGCTGTCTATTGAAAATGGGACTTGATGTTGTCACCGTGGATTGCTGTCCAGCTTGTAGAAAAGTAATATTTTCAGCTGCTTCCATCCACCTCAGCTATGTTTTACACAAACACTGCATGTTTGGCACTCTAATATGAATTGTTACAGTTGTATGACACATTTTTATAAACTTGTGACTCTATAAAGACTATTTCATTTTACCACGCTTCATATATTGTCCGTTCTTGCACGGATCACAAATATAGCATGCACATGATGGGTCTTTCCATCACTTTCACAGATCTGTCTGGATGAAGGCTGAAGGACATTAAAATAAATGTGACCAGTTTGTGAATGACTGCATGCATTTGCTCTAACAAAGTGATGTAGCCATTAATGTTTTGTATCTCGTGTGTGAAAAAGACTTTTGTACGGTGGATGGACCAGGGAGGTCAAAAGCAGTAACACAGCTGAATCTGTTTATAATGTATAATGTGTGACTCTGCAGTTCTGGAACAGCTCATACAGGTAGTGTGGCAGAGTAAAGGTGTTTTCTTTTGCAGTGATATATTGTAACTTCTCTATGGAAAGGATTTTTGTTTATTTCTTGCACACTTCAGTGATTCTATATGTGTAAACCTCTGTGGTGGCTTGGGAAGGATAAATGTAGAGTCATGTGAAAATGTAAGTGCACCCTTCTTCAATTGAAAGGTTTTATATGTCAGGACATATTTAAAAATGACCTGCTCCTTAACAGGTTTAAAAATAAAGTAAATGCAACTTCAGATGACCAACAATACATGAACACACTATGTAAACATTGAACAAGAACTAAGTCAGAATGCTAAGTGAAAAACTAGGCACACTCCGTGATGTAATAGCTTGCAGAATCACCTTCCCAGACCAGCAAACTGACCAAACGTTTTATAGAGGTGCTCAAACTGGCTGATGATCAATGAATTAAATACTAAGTACACTAAAGACATACTTAGATTTTCACACTGTTTCTGCATTAATCTTGTTGTCATGGTACACAACCAGCTGATCTTTAAGGATCATGTTTCCTCAGTTGCTCGATCTTGCCGATTTGCTCTCCACAACATCAGGAGGATCAGACCCTACCTGACTGAACACACGGCACAGCTCCTGGTCCAGGCTCTGGTCATTTCACACATTGACTACTGCAACTCCTTACTGGCTGGCCTGTCTGCATGCTCAGTTAAACCTCTGCAGATGATCCAGAACGCAGCAGCATGTCTGGTCTTCAACCAGCCCAAAAGAGCTCATGTCACTCTGCTGCTAATCGCTCTTCACTGGTTTCCAGTTGCAGCACACATCAAATTCAAAGCTCTGCTTCTGGCTTACAAAACAATAACCCAAAAGGCTCCTGTCTACCTTCACGCCTTAATCCAGAGCTACACTCCCTCTCGACAGTTACTCTCTGCCAGAAAAAAACGCCTAGTGCTCCCACCGCAACGTGGCGCAAAATCAGTAGCTAGACTCTTCTCCTCTGTTGTCCCCCGGTGGTGAAACGATCTACCACTTTTAAAAGCAAGCTAAATACCCAGTTGTTTAAGGAGCATTTTTGCACTTAGCTTAACTCTTCTACTCAACAGAATGAGTTAGAAAGATTTGTCCAGCTCTTTGGCTCAACCAAGTACTCAATAAGCTGCATGCATTTACTCCCAAAATGATATTGTGTGATGAAATCGTGATGTTGTATTGAAACAAAATGACTTACAAATATATATATATATATATATATATATATATATATATATATTTATATGCACTGCCTCTAGCTCTACATGACAGCACCTGGGCCCAACTGGACTCAAAGCAGTCTGACTACCACATCTTGTTTGAATTCTTGCTTGTGTTGTTCTTACTCTCAGATGTAAGTAGCTTTGGATAAAAGCGTCTGCTAAATGACTGTAGAATAGAATAGAATAGAATAGAATTAAATCTTAAATGGTAAATAGTCCGTATTTATATGGCCCCTTACTGTACCTGGAATGATACCCAAAGAGCTTTACATCATACATCACATTCACCCATTCACACACACATATTCACATACTGATGGCGGAGGCTCAACCACGACCCATCAGGAGCAATTAGGGGTTTGGTGTCTTGCCCAAAGACACCTCGACATGAACTCAACTTGGCCAAGGATCGAACTGGCAACCCTCTGGTTACAAGACGACCGTTCTACCTTGCTGAGCCATGCCGCCCCACATTATGCATTATGCCTCAGTTTTTTAAAGATGAATAATAACAGTGTAAAATGTCATGTGTTGTAGTTCCGACTAATTCTAAGACCTGGTAAAGACCAGATGACTTTTCAGTGTCCAGATGTGTAAACCTGAGAATTGGAATAAGACTTTGTTATTAAAAAACTATATTCACAGCCTGTCTTACAACTATTAAGTCTGGAACCAAGTAAAATAAGCCAATAGACAAAAACACAAACAGTCAACCACAACACCTCTGGATGTCACCTCAAGCAAAGATTACAGTCAGCAGCGTATTTCTGTGTCCTCATGAGTCAGTCTAAATGGAAGTTTATTTGTTATTCACATAAAAGTTTATACTGATGCATCAAACAGAGAAATGTATTCATCAAAACCATCTTCACATATTTGAATAAACTGATATGTTAAGACAAAGATCTCTTAGTCTGTTTTTGAGAATAATGTAAAATGATGATAAATTCAGAATGCCAGAAAAGTTACAGCTTATTAATATTCTTTAACAGATTAATCTGCTTAATTTATGAAAGCTGTTATTAATGTGAGGCAAATAAGCTATTGACTGCTGGAAATATAGACAGCATAACAGTCTAATGATGACTGTGTTATGCTGCTACTCTGGGTGTTGTTTCACTGGTAATTACAGACTGTCACCTTATTTTTAAAGTCTAAAGAAGTGGCCAGCAGTTTGTTGCTTTTGCTTCTTAACACACACGAGCCTGTTGTCTCTGCTCTGGCTCTGTGGTTGTAAGGATTTCTGATTTATTGTTAACACCACAATTATTCAGCATGCTTTCTGTAACCTCAATCTTATCTTGCAATTTTCCACTGTTTTTCCTCATGGTTCTTCTTTCTCAAGCAAAACACAACAGATTAGAAAACTTATCAAACCTATGTTTTCTGTCCTGTTTATTAGTGTTTTTAAAATATGCATATCTCATTTACAGCAATAATGAAAATCAGCTCTGGATAACTGAATAAACTATGTTCAGTAATAGCTGCACTGATTAAAGCTTGATAAAGTCAGAGCAGAGGATAAGCTCATTCATGAGGAGGTGGCAACGGTAACAACACCCACCTTGGAACAGATTTCGTGGAGACTCGTAGCGATGGCTGCAGCAGGGGTATCACATCGGAACACGTGGCACTTCAACACCCGCGTGTTTTTGTCTCTGGCCACATAGGCAAAATCCCTGAAGCATGGATGGAAGACACAGCAATGATTGTATGTGAAATTATAGCACACACAAGACAAACTCAGTGCCCGTTGTAATGTATCCTCAGAGCAGGTGAAAGAAACACATTGTTAAAGGGTTGTAAACATGAACCTCTACTTCCTTTCACTAAGTTAATGATCCTCCAGCCTGTAACTTCTAAGCTAAACTTCATTCTTTCAGCTGTGCTCTAACATTTATGACTTTATGAGAAGGGAAACAATTTGTTATAATATGTGCCTTAAATAAGAAGGTTTGTTTGTGTGATAAGAGTACAGCTGTATCCGTTAGGGTCAATAATAAGCAGAATGGTTAAATTAATTTCACATTACCTGATAATGAGTTTTTTTTTTCTTCTTTATTAGTTTCAAATCTAACTTGTTCTAATTTTTACATACTGTATTTGGGAATGAGGTTTTATCCACTTCACAAACTCCTATTAGCAAAAAAGTAACAGCTTTCCTCTCCAAGCTTCCTGGCATTACTCATTGAGGGCCACCTTTGAATGCTGTTGGATATTGTGATCAAACACTTCTTTAAGGGCTTCAGACATCTCCCAAAGGACACTTCGTTGTGGAGCCAGTGTGTAGATATGATAGCCAATTTGTGTCCTATATTTCCTGTAGCCGTTTTTCTTGAGTTTGGGTCTCTACTTAGTTTTTTTTAATCAGTTGTTTCTGGAATCATTCTAATTACTTTCCCTTTTTAAATAAAGAGCTGCTCTACTGAAGTGGATCCATGCGTTTCTCCCGTTCTATATAAACTGTTTGGCTCAGTGTCACACCAAAGCCGGCAGTCGATTCAATGGTCCACAGCAGTGAAAGATATTGATGATATTGCATGTTTAATCAAGTCTAGACATGAAAGCTATATTCTATAGCACGCTTTCTATTAAAACTACATACAATAAATTACAAAACAGTTAGATACATTTTTACGGACTGTAGTGTCTGTATTCCTGCATTCAGTACTACCAACACTTTTGAGTTTAAAAGATTTGGAATATAAAGGTAGGTTTGAACTGATTAATTAAAAAATAGCTTTATAATTGGCTCACATTCTGCCCTATAATAGTTAAACCAACACAATATTAAAAGAACAGTAAAATAATTCCCTAGATGAAACTATTAATTCATTTTTTTGTAATTAGTTTTGAAGTCATTCAAAGTCATCAAGTTAATTATTATTTTACTAAAAACTTTATTCATTCAATTATTCAAGCCAGTCTAATGTGGAAAGATATAAACTTAAAACAAAAAATAATGAAGTTTGTGTGGTCACTTATATTTCCCCATTAATAATACTAATTAGTGTTGTATTATACATTACTGGAAAGCCTGATTAAAATCAGGAATGCAACTAAACTCGTAGGTAGTGCTTTAAAAATGTAATAAAAAGCGGCCAAAGCTGATTCCACAAGTCCAGACCACGACCCACAGTTGCACTGAGGTTTGGATCATTCCATTCTCTCCACTCCAAAATTCTGAAGGTACTGTGTAATGATCCTGGCTCTGTGGGGGAGAGCCTGGTCATCCTGGGACGATGGAGTTAGGTCCCAGATATGGTGTTGCTACTGACTCCAGAATCTAGGTGTCATTCAGGTGCAAGTCATACATCTGTGGCAGAACTTGAAGCTCAAAACAAAAGCGAATACCAACAGGACAATATTTCAGGGGACTTTGGCACATGTGTTGCTCATTCCACAGAAATATGCCTCTTACAAGTTATAACTCATTTTAAAGGTTTTCCAACAATGTATGTACAATACAACACCAACTGGTATAATTAAAGGAGATAAATAATTAACTAAATACAAGTTTCTTTATATTTTTTATATAAACTTTCCAACAAATGACCAGTGGTTACCAATAGTTCACTAAGGGTGACCCCTTCAGCTCACATTTTTAAACAGAAGGCACTACTCTCCTGGCAATTAAACCATAGAAAGAATGATAGCTTTAGATTACTTGGAATCAACCAACTGATGATTATGTATCAGAGGGCATCTAAAGGGCTTTGTCTCAACCAAAATATAATCTTTTCCTCAGCCAACTAAAGAAAAAAGACATGCTGTTCCTACATGACACTTCAACCAGGATGAACAACCTGTGTGTTAGTCCTCCATCATCCCTTATTTGCTGCTTTTACAAACACCAAGAAACATATTTCCGTTTACTGACCACGCTGTCAGGTTTGACACTTTCCAGACAGGATTCATTACAAGCATCAAAACTGTCCTTGGATCTGTATTCTAATCTGAAACAACCTTCCAGTCTTTCTCCTTATAACTGTTTGTACTGTCGCGTCTTCAAAAGTTAGCTAAAAAAGTTTCAAGTTACATTCCCTGAACAAAAAACAAAAAAGCAAACAAAAGCCACATGAAATGAGAGTGATTACCACTTTATTATTATTATTATTACCATTATGAAGTATTACCTTTACTCTTGACACTTGTTGCAGAGTTGTGTTAGAAAGTTTTTACTCATTTATAGCAAAATCTTAGTTTAAAAAGGACTTATTACAACTTAAAGCCCCTTTTATGCGTCATATATGTGGTTTTAAATCCAGTTCCTTTGTCTAATTATTCATGAATCAAAGCTTTGACTATAGTGACACATACACATACATGGGGGCAGATGTGTATCCCTGTGCCCAAGGAAACGTCATGCCAAGTGCATCTCAGCAGTGCCACATGGCAAAGAAAAATAAGAAAAGTGAGGGTGAGGTTGAGGGAGGAAACTCCGCTGAGAACCAGTGTGGGAGGCAGATGAAAAACATCTACATCTGGGAGGAAAGACATGTGCACCAACACACATTACCACACAGACAAGATAAAAAGATGCACACATTTCCTCCTCATTAACAGGTGAGACAAGCAGCAGAACAAAAGGTAGGTGGACGTGTTTCCTGCCAGAACAGAAATGACAATGAGTAATCAAACAATGCAGAGAGAAAGCCATGAGGGAGCGGGGACATGAAGAGAAGCTCACTGGATGGCAGTGTCACCAGATGCACACAAACACACATCCCAAACTCCAGAACAACCACACACACAAACAGAAATATGGCAAACACAGCTGGCATTTATCACAACAGACTCTTTGTGTTTATGAGTCCATTACCCAACCTGTCTTTTCTGCTTAATTGTGTGCTCACACACGTTGGGTCGATAATGCTCTCTGCCTGTGGCCATGCAGGAAAGTGAGCTAGGATGCATGACAGTGTGTGTGTGGTGTCCAGCGTACTTTGTTCAGGGACATTTGAGCTGTGCATCGCCAAAGCAGTATGAGTGGCCTTGCCTCGCATACCACAAATGATTCTTTTATGACTTCGGTACCCTCTCTGAGGGATCACAATGCTATAAAACAGCAAGGAACTCTTAATAGGAAATAGCCTGTGGTCAGTCTGGCTTGCTGATGATTTAACACCAGTGATTTGGATCTACAGTAGCTGCTGCTGCACTTCTGTAAAGCGCTGCAGTAACTCTGAGCGAAGCAAAGCCACTGATTTGATGCCTAAAAAGACAGATGTGATCTCCCTGATATAACAATTACAGGAAAACGATGTAGGAGCTGGATCACATTTAGAGCGGTTACCTTTCTCTGTGTCCCAGGAAGCAGAGGGAAGGGGTGGGAAAAAGTGAGTTGAGGGGTATGGTTAAAAACAAGGAAAGGGTAGGGAGGGTGAAACAGAGAAGATAAAGAAAAAAACAAAAACAAAACAGCAACATTAATACACACAACATACTGAGTCAGACATAGTCTTCCTGTGAAATGTATGTGAGAGCTGGAGCACATCTTTGAGTACTTTTCATTTTAGTGGATTAGTATTCTGCTACATTATGACACGGGACACATATCCTGTGCAACGTACCAACATTTTTACTACACACACAAGAAACACACCTTGTAACTGCAGTTACCTTTACCTTCTCTTAGTCACTTTCATTCAACTCTTTGCTTTTGCTCTTTAATCTTCTTTTCAAGTTTCTCATCTCTCTTTATCTGTTATTCTTGTATGCTCTTGCTGTTTTCTTGCACAGCAGGAGAAACCCCCATAAAGAAAGATGCAACACAAAATGACTCATATCAGCATTATAACTCCTCACAACTGCACAGCATATACAGTAGTCTGTGATACTTTATTATAGGAACAGTGCAAAGAAGGCAAAGGCTGTAAGAGAAAAGAGGGCTAATTCAATCATTGACTTCCTTTGACTCTCACAATCCATTTGGTAAGAGGCAATCTGAACGTGTGCATCTGGAACAGGAGCAGATGGCAGATATAACAACAATCTTCAGAGCTTCAGGACTGCTGCTTCAACAGCTCTCCAAACAGCCGGTTTTCCTGTTCATGCACAAAGTAGAAGGCAGACGCACAAGCCGAGAGACATATGGGGACGGCATCAATGCTTATAAGTAAAAATGTCTTACTAGTCATATGTAAATGTGTCCACTCATGCCATACTAAGTGTGTGTTTTTCTTCCCATGTTTGAATTTTACTCAGGATTTTTTTTAGAATTGTCATTCTGCTTATTTTTGCTCATTTTCAAACTCGGACCCCCTGTCTTGGTTTCCATCTGTCACTTTAGTAAAACTGGATTTTGGTGTCAAAATTCTGAAAGTCTCAAAAGCAGTTCTCCACATCAAAACAGCACCACATACTGTACATCAAATCCAGAGCATGCTGTCATCTTTCAAATACCCTGCAAGGTTGACATGATTCCACCAACCTTATTTGACTTTTACAGCAAGACTGAGGCCAAATCAACCACTTCTGGACATTCGTCTTTTTCAACCTGTTTTGGCATTTCACCAACACTCAGTTGGGAGTACACACACTTAACCCCAGTCAGATTTATTTTCAACTTACAAAGCCATCTTTTTGTGGCCTCAGGTCTGTGATCACTTATTGAAAATGTCAGTAATGCCAGTCACGCATAATACAACAGGGAACAGGTGATGACAGAGAGCAGGAGGGGACAGAAATGACATTTAAGCAGCTCTGATTGTGCCAAAATCTGAAGTTCAGATAGTTAATATATATGTCACAATTAGCCCTGTGGAACCCTTGGATGTAAACTTGGCAGAAAAACTTTACTTTGCTTCACAGAGCCCATTTTAATTAGGATTTAGGATGTAGAACTGCAGAATGAAGAGTTTGTGTTACAAAAAAACCCAGTTCATGCTGCTGTCATGCCACCTTTAACTCCAACATGAATGATTACATAAATACTAATATATTTGGATTCCTGAAACTATTTTAATTGACATATCTACAACTTAACAGCAAATTAGCAGTAGTGCTCATTACATTATATTTTGATTGTGCTGTAGAGATCTAAGTAAGACTGCAGGTATGCTATTACAAACTGAAACTATCACATTTTTACTATAAATAAAGTGTATTCAAAAAAGCAGTCATATACATGGAAAATGCATGGAAATATGGGACATGTGTGACAAGAGCTGCTTAAAAAATTGAACTCTGTTGCACAGTTGGACTGTTTTTGTTGAATTTTTTTGTTGAGTAGTTCAGATACAGATGAACTTTTAGATTTGAAAAAGGTTTGAAGAGTCATTGTTTCAGGTGGCTGAAGCTTCAGTGAAAGTTCTGTTTGATCAATATCAGCAACGAGGCTGATTAATATAACCAGGTTTCAACCTTACAGTGAGATGAGAAACTAGCAAAAGGTTCCGATAATAATAAGTAGTTTAAATGGATCCATCCTTTATTCCAGTTGATCCACATAGTAGGTCTTTATTCTCTGTATAAATTCTAGTGCAGAGACATTAGATGTTATACAATCATATAACATGTTTTCAGTAAAAACCTACAGGTGTGTTATAAGGTCAGATATGTGAAACTTTACTAATGTAGCCTACCCATGATGGTCATTCTTACTAAGTTGCATCTACAACCATGTTTCTTTTTTTAAGAAGTAAATAACTACCTGTGATAGACAGTGGTCTTTCTGTGTGGAGTCTGCATTATGCTCCCCATGTATGTGTGGGCTCTCTCCAGGTACTCTGGCTTCCTCCCACCATCCAAAGACATGCAAGTTAGGTTAATTAGTCACTCTAAATTCTGCCTAGGAGTGAGTGTGAGGCTCCAGCCCCCTGCAACCCTGAACTGGACTAAGCGGTATAGAAAATGAATGAATGAATGAATGAATAAAACAATTAATTGGGGAAAAACTGTGGAAAAACGCTGCAGAATTTTTGCTAACCAAAAACCTTGGATAACAAGTGACGTACGGCTCTTCCTCAGAGCCCATGACAGCGCTTTCAGATCAGGGGACAAAGAACTTTACTCCAGGGCCAGAGCAGACCTAAGGAGGGGCATTAGGGCTGCTAAGGATGCTTACAAAAGGAAAATAGAGGGACACCTCATGGACAAGAATCCACGGGAGGTGTGTCAGGGGATCCACAGCATCACCAACTACAACAGCACCAACACTTCCACCATCAGTGCTGATGTCTTGCTGGCAAAGAAACTTGGAGTCCCACAGACCACCGGTGCCCCTGCCTGCATACAGGAGCACCTCAGTTACTCTCCAACAATATGATGGGAGGAGAGTTACTATGTCAGGTAAACCAGCCAGCCCTGGCTGTGTAGCCGGAAAAGTACCTTAAGCTTGTGCTGGTCAGCTCTCAGGGACCCTCACTACAGTCTTCAACCTCTCACTGACTCAAGCCACAGTCCCAACCTTCCTGAAAACAACCACCATCATCCCGGTCCCCAAAACATCAGGCAACAGCAACCTCAGAAACTACAGGCCTGTCGGCCTAACATAAGTGGTGATGAAATGCTTCGAGAGGCTCGTCCTGCAACACATCAAGGCCTGTCACCCTGCAGCATTTGATCCCCACCAGTTTGCTACAGGCGCAATGGTCCTGTATGGTTAGATTTGTAACCCATTATCAGGGAAAGGCCAGGAAAATTTTTGTTAAGAGGGCTGGGGCATAGACCTCAAAATGGGCCCCGTTTACACCACAATGCTGAGACAGTAAAACGCACAAGTTTTGTTGCATTCTGGCCTTTTGTTTACACGGTAACAGAATTTTGGGTGGATAAAGCCGCAAAGATTTGATAACAACCTCCAGGGTGAAATTTTCTCACAATGCAAGGCAAGTCAGTGTAAACTGGAAGGGGAATCTTTTGGCAACGATGACATATTTCATGTCATTGTGCACTTGCACACTCAGAACCTGCTTAACCCGCGAAAAGCACAACAATGTGTCATGTTTGTGCTGCTACATATTTTTAATTTATTTGGACGATTGGAGCAAAACCTGTTTCAGGTAGAGTATTAATGTCGTCAGCGAACATGCAGAGGTTACATGGGCCAGATAATGCTTCTGTTGTTGTGTTGTGTTTTGAGGTCTTATAAGGATACACACCTGGGTGTGTCGTTGCAAAGTTACACTGCCCACTAGAGGCCTGGCATGCACACTACGTTGTTTCCAGTCCTCTTTGCGTTTTCTCCTGCATGGACATACTTTTCATTCTGCTGTTGTGCAAATGCATTTTTTTTTCTTTTTAATGCAAAGAAAAAATATTTGCACTTTGCATGTAAACATGGCCTAAGTGAAACCTTTTTAAAAAGACTGTAGATTTTAGGAAATAATGAACTGATTATTACCATACCATACCAACTTTATTTAGCACTTTAAAACAACCACAGCCGAAACAAAGTGCTGCACACAATTAAAATCAATATCACTACAACTAAAAACATGAGAAATAAGAAGAGCTAATACCAACACAATAAAAACCAATTACAACAAATAAGAAATAAAATAAAATTAAGTCTTGCTGGGGTAAAAGCCAAAGAAGAAAAATGGATTTTAAGATGAGTTTTAAAAATGGACAGTGAAGAGGTCTCTTATGAGCAAAGGCAGATTATTCCACAATTGTGGAGCAGCACCAGAGAAGGCCCTGTCCCCTCTGAGCTTCCTCCTGGACCTTGGTACCTGCAGGAGCAGCTGGTCAGCTGACCTCAGGGACCGAGAAGGCAAGTAGGGATAAAGAAGCTCAGACAGGTGGGGAAGGGCCATTTAGAGACTTAAAAACAAACATAAGAAGTTTAAACCAATTCTACATTTCAATGTTACATTACAACTGATCATCTAATGTAAAAAGTAAAGCAAATTTTGTAAAAGCAAACAGACAATTATATTATTTTATCCACAATTGTTTACTCATGATGTCCCTGCATTGTATAGCTCTAATAACTGCTGCACAAACACTCATACTTCACTGATAACAAAAAAATGAACCAAATCAAGTTTTATCAGTCTCTTCAGCATTATTGGCTTTTTAACTTCACAGTCATCACATCTGGTGGTTTTATTGAAGTTTCCCTCTGGGGTAAGTATGGTATTTTTCATTTAATTAATTTCATTTATGACTTTTACATCCTGTGTAGACAGGAACAGACGATGCTGTATAAATACTGCATTATGATCAAGAACAGGGTATTCTTGAATAACAAAAAGAAGTACATTAAATGCTGCCTTCACTTGCACTTACACTTGAGGTTTATCCAGGTAAAGGTCAGTTCACTCTGAATAATTGCTAGAATTTGATTGCTTATTCTTGGTGTGGCACTGGAGGGGCAGCCAGTTGGATTTTCGGGGTGGATCATGAACCCTCAGGCCAACCTTCTGGCCCTGTCCTTCCCTATCATGACCACATGCTACAATTTTTATTTTTCCAGTTTTTTCTAAACTGTTTATTAAAACCTTTTTTCTCATTTTCTGATGAAACTAGAAACATGAAATAAAAAAAATTAATAAATTAAACCTATTAAAGAAGTTAAAGCCTTTTCTTGCATTCTACAAGACTAAAATAATAATTGGTAGTGTGCGCTTGATGCAACATATGAGAAGCTACAGGCTTGAAAGGTAAAAAGAGCACATTTGTCACATATCGGGTCGTAACGAGTTCAAGCGTTTGTCACAGTCGGTTGTGATCAGCTACAAAGTTGCCGAGCAGGAAGCGAGGTCTTATCTCAGAAATACTTTCATCTGTCAAAACCAAACTTTGTACATCGAAGAGGTACATAATTTTGAGAGAGCATGTATTATTAGCGATAAGTAAAAATGTGTTTTGCTTAGAATTGTTAACTGTGTTGCAACTGGATTTTATATAAAGGTTTAAACAGTTTAAAAGGCTGTTTAAAAAATAGAATTAGCACAGATAAGCTTTACAAAACTATTTCTGTGCTAAAGGAAATTAGAAATCAGCAACCAAACACATGAGATTAGATCTTCGCCGTCAGTATATCTGTCTTTCTTGACAGCAGCTGAGTGTAGAGACTGAATGAGAGGAAAAATAAAAGAAAGATGTTGGCTTAATTTGGCATTGTGTAGGCTGCAGAGAGACAGCTCAACCAACACCTCGGGATGACACAGACCTCAAACATGTCAAAGGGGCATTTGGCGGGAAAGTCAGCGATGATAAAAAGATACACTCTCAAGACAGGAGAAAGATAAAGGCAGGAGGCCAGAAAGCCAAAATGAAAAGGCGGGAGTGTAGAAGAGAGGAATGGAAACGAGATGTGAGACCCTCTGAGGGCAGGATGGCGGCGGAGGAGGAGGAGAGTAAAAAAAAAAAAAAAAAAGTAAAAAGAGGCATGAGATGAAAGGTATGAAAGTGCCAAAGCAGAGAGATGAGTTAAAGCAACACTGCTAAAGCTCGTGCTCTTTTTTTTTTCTCTCTGTGCATCACATATTTCCAGAGCTCAATAAAGGTTGATTCGACTCACTACTACCATCTCTCTTTGATCCTGATGGCTGTGAGGCAGACATTGCTTGGAGAGGACAAGCACAACTCTGATTAAATGAGGTCACGGCTGCAGAGGCAGGGGTGAACTGGGCTTGTTAAAGTCACACAGAGGCGTCAGCATTCGCGACTTTTGCATCACCGTACTGGCAGTACGGGTTGTAATAGTAACAATAACAGCTAGAGAATCCCACCCTCACATACTTTAACATGGCTTAAGTTTCTTTTATTTAATGTTTCAGCCATGCCATACTTTTTGGCTTCCATAAATACTGTTTATAGCTAATTTTGCATTCTTTTAATGAAAACAAACTATCCAAACTAAAAGAATGTGGGCAGAAAATCTATAATGCAAATCACTGCAGACCACCGATAAACAGCCTAGTTCTGAAATTGATTTCTTTGCCCCCTTTATAATGGTTCTAACGATCAATATCTAATACGATTATTGATTGCAAGTGTGATAGCTTAGATGCATTTTGTAGCTATGATGAAGTGTGTTAAAAGAATTACATTTGGGAGCATATCAAAGGTTCATGCAAACCAGAAATCAGCCTTTCGATTTAGTCAAAATGTTTTCTATTTTTGTTTAATTTGAACCAGAATTTGTTGTCATTTGAACTTCCTCCAAGTATATACACTCCCCTTCTTTTCTGTTTTCACCATAAACAAGCAAAATGCTCAAGAAGTATGAGGTTTGAAAACTTTATAGCAAACAGCTTCATAATGCATCTTCAGGTAATAAAGCGGAGAAATAAAACCAAAGCATCCCACTGCTGTTGCGGTGAAAACAATACAAATGTAAATGTAGTTCAGACCTGCTCTGTTGCTCCTTCTACTGTTCTGCAGCTTCCAGAATCTTTCAGCAGAGACTCATGTCTCCTCCAAACCATCTGTCACACACAAGCACATAACGCATGTGGCATCACACAGACTTCAATTATCAAACAGTTTTACAGTGTCTGGGTTGTGCTGCCTGCTATGCTAATGGACTCACATGTGCTAACTGCAGTCAAATGCTGACTCAAAATGTCTGAGAAGGAAGCTCCTGTAACCCTCCAATCAGTGAAAAGTAGATGCTGTGACCAGGTGTGTGTATTATATGTATGTGTGAGTTATTGATTGCAACCAAACTGGTTATCATCGACAGTGTTGTGATTTTTTTTGGCTAAAGTCCAGAGTGGATATGGATCTAATCCAATTTCAACACTGAACTGTGACAAGAGTGCCACACTGAAACAACAGCTGGATCATGATTTAGAGGAGAGCCCTTTCATCATCACACTGTAAAGAGAATAAAAGATCAACTGTCAGGTATATTTTTATGAAACGCAGTTGTGGGACTGCTTGCTTTCAAAACTCTCAACATGAATATATCTGCACAAATTTAACTTATGAGGATTACAGGCATCTGACAATATTAATGACAACTATAAAAAGCAGGTAATTGATGCTAATGGGGAGGAAAACACCATAAAGTGTTACTCTAAAGCACAAAAGTAATGAAAAAAAATCATGCTGTCAAATCAACAAACACATAAACATAAATTCAAAGTCATGTATTCATATCCTGCCTGTAGGACATAAACACTGCTGATAAGAAGCAGATTATTAAAAGTGGCCCCCTTATCTGCTGATAATTGTGTTTGCAGAAAACAGCATGCTAAACATTAGTGATAAAAGAGGAGAGGAGTCACAAAGTAGAGACAATAACCAAACTACAAAACTACTGGTACTAGTTTCAGTTTACTGCAGTCTTGATGCTGTGTGATGGCACATCACCTTGTATTTACGGTTACATTTTGTAGGCTGGACATCCAATACCAGACTTTTAAGGTAGAGATCAATATTAACAGTATGAAATTTGAAAACAAAAAAGACTAAGTACATATTGCTGAAAAATGTTTTCTAATTTGTCATGTTTCTATTGCTGCTGATAGTTCAGCCAATGTTATGTATGTTTAGTGTGTCTGTCTGCTTTGGAAGAAACATGCACAGGCAGTTGAATGTTTGGACACACTTCCCCATTTTAGATAATATGAATAAGTAAAAGTTGGACTTATTTAAGTCCAATACAGTATAAACATCTTCATTTGGAGAAAAATTACCCCCAAAAACAACTTACATGCAAAAATGTCAGACTGAAAAATGTATGTATGGTCAGATCATAAACAGGGAGTCTCACATATAACAGCAAGATTCTTCACTATGTCCTAGTGTAACACAAAGCCTTTTTTAATTGCCTAGAGGCAACCAGGAAAATTATACCATGTCTCAACTCATTTGTAGTTCCTCATGCACAAAAGCTATCAGCTCAGCCAAATAATAATACGATGAGAGGTAAAATCATAAGTATGGCGAATCATTTCCTTGCTCCTAAATCCAAATGCAAAGTATAATCGGATTAAGTCATCCACTGTAGACTGCAGACTGAAGCACGTGTGCTGTGACAAGGTTGGCTCAACCCTGCAGAGGAATGTGATGTAGTAATGTTAACATTTTCAAAACTTTTTCTCCAAAATTTACACCTTGACTTGTTTGTCTTATAAATGAATTTCTTTAATTTTATGTTTTTCTTGCATGATCACCCCCTCCTCATCTTGTACAATGGTCCTAACAGGCCATTAGATAACTTATGTCTGTGATGGTGAGGTATAATAACCATAAAAATGTCTTGACATTCTTTTTTGCAGTTTTGTTTACTTCATATGATATATGCTTAGAACTTAGGCTCAGTCTTTCAAAACTAAAGACTGGAAACAAATTAGAATTTTCTTGTCTAAGAAACCAAATGAATAGATTTCCCAAAATATCAGTCTTTGTTTTAAATGCTAAAATAGGATATAATGACTAGTCTCTGAAATAGTTTTTGGAACGAACTGAATGGTAAACAAAGGCAGCATCAGTAAAACCTCTCCCATTCACAGTGTGCAGCTGAATATGGTAAACCCTTCTGCGGCCTGGTGAATTAGTCATGGCCCAGAGCCATTAGGCCTAATGTAAAATGTCTATGCGTAATTACCTCTCAACACCGTAAACTTGTTTACAACGCTAAGATGAGCAACAAAATGAGCACTTGGGGCCAGAGGAGGACCGTACTGAGTAGCTGGTGCCAAATGACACATATATTACCAATCTCAGTATAAACACTTTCAGGCAGACAGACTCACACATGATCACTGATATTGCCAGAAGAAATAGGACAAAATCAAGTAGATATTAAAATAAAACTTTTGTTTGTGGTGTGTTAAACAGCACAGTGTGCTACTATCCATGTAATTTGAGCAAATAGTTAATGCTGTTTACAGTACAAACTGTTGTGACTCCATTTGACACATTCTCTGCTCTTTATACTTACAAATCTGAGGGTGAAAACATTGTTTTACTGAAAGGCAGAAACACAACTTCAGTTTATGTTGATGCAGCTTTGTGACCCAATTCCAGGCATTCGCTGTGGCAGAGAGGCAACCGAGAGAGGGAGGGGCAACATGCAGAGGAAACACGCACAGCATCTTTGTGTCAACACTCGTCGTATTTCATTACATATTTAGAAGCAGGGATAGATGGGTGGGAGAGATGGAAAGACATACAAGAGTGTATGTATAAGATGAGGATGGGCTGCAGAGGGAGAAAGATGATGTCCTGCAGTTTTCTCTGCTCTTGATCATTTATACATCACACTGCCGTGGAGCATGTGTGTGTGTGTGTTTTTGTTCAGAAGCGGCAAAATTCTCCACTCAGACAAAGCTTCAGTGAGATGTCACTTCAGTGAGACGCCCCCATTCATGCATCTTACCAAAGTGAGTGCGGGAGCAACAGAGAGTGTGAGAGAGCGCAGGGACTTGGTGTCGAGTTGGTGTGGAGTTATTCTGAGCTCTACACACAGAGCAGTTTGGATCATACCGTTTGCATGTAACCTAATTAGCTGCTTGTGCCATAAATCATGATACCGACACATGTACAGAACAGAAATGTAACCTCTCTTGGTCCCTACAGTGGATATGCTGATTCCACTGAAGCGCTGTTCACTGACTAACACTGCAGAGTATACTGTATATTTTCTATCCCATTCAGAGAGGTGTCATGAGTTTTGGAGATGGTCCAGAAAGAAGTGGGTTACTATACTTACATTTTTTTTAAAACAATGGGACCACATTAATTAAATTAGTATGTGATAATAATAATAATAAATCTTTATTTGTATTACTTTTAAAAAACAAGATTTACAAAGTGTTGAACAGCACACAGCAAAGTAAGGTAATAAAATCAACAAAGAAAAGACACATGCATGAGTACATTTCGACAGACAAAAAATAAGTCTGACAATAAATAAGTCAGAAATAAAGAAAATAAGTAAATAAATAGGTTATAAAAAAAAGGCCAGCCAATAAAAGCGTGTTTTAAGAAGAGACTTAAAAGATTATACTAATTGTGTCAGCCTTATCTCGTCAGGCAGGTCGTTCCAGAATCGAGTGGCTCGGGTTCGAAAAGCTCGGTCACCTCTGGTCTTGAGTTTCGACCCTGGCATAACTAAAAGGGACCTGCCTAAGGATCTAAGGCTGCGGGGAGGCTCGTAGGGTGTCAGTAACTGTAATGTAGCTGGGTGCCAGACCTAAACGAGCTTTAAAAGTAATCAGTAAAACCTCAAAATCAGTTCTAAAACGTACAAGGAGCCAGTGCAGCGATGCTAAAACATGGGTAATGTGTTGTCTGCCGCTTAGCCTAGCTGCTGCGTTTTGAACAAGATGATGAGATTTAATAGGTTGGGATCAGATCTCATAGGAATTAAGATCTCATTGCAGCATCATTTGAGAGAGCTATTCCATCATTTCACTTCTATGGAAAAATAAAAAGTAGAAGCTTAAACACATAAACAGCACAAGCACTCAGATTTGATTAAACTAAACTTGTGCAGTTCATTTCAACTTACCATTTTCAGTTAATGGGAAAAGGAGGACTCAGGTGTGCCACTCCCTGTCCAATACACAATGTGGAAGCCAACGCATTACTGATTTCTAAAACTCCAGGCAGTGATGCACAGACTACTTGTGTTCAACACTGTAACACAAAGAAATAAGTTGCTGAGTAGCTTTATGTGCTGTCAATGCCAAGTTCACACGCTCCAGTCAGGGCGCCTACTCTGACCAGGTTAATTGACCCTCATGGTGACGCGCAGATGAGCAATAGAAGAGTGATTCTGCAAACATCTACAATCTAAATTCTTCTGTGCTGGATTTCTGTGCTTCTCTTGGCAAGATGCCGGCCCTCGCAGCTGCCCATGTCACCCATACCAAAGAGCTAATAAATGTAAAAAAAAAAAATAAAAATATGACTGAAATTATGCAGTACATGAATTATTCAGCGAAAGAAAGTTCTCTTCAGTTTTAGCTAATAACCTTTTAAGATTCAAAAGGAAAAAAAAAGTCCTCCTGTATTCTGATCATAGAGTTAGGAATATTTAAGATGTAATCATGGAAAGTGATGGCTGCGTATCTTTAAAATAATGGATTTAAATTAAATGTGACAACAATACTAAAAAAAACTGCAAGCGGTTAGCCAGTAATTTACCATCTAATATATTTATTCCTGTAAACATGCCAGCAGGTGGCCTGCTGAAAACATAATCAAAAGCCTTTGTTAAAAAGGGAATATTAAAGTATTCAAATATATTCCTCGGAAACGGGGGCCTTCTCTGCTACGTGTTGCAGGTGGGTTTCATGCGTGCTGTGTTCAGCCTTGCATGATCAGCAAACATCAGCATCAGCGAAGCTGGAGAAGGTTTTATCGGCAAGAGATTTATTGGCTGGTGGCGCAAGGAAGGGAATCTATGAGAAGGGCAGGAGGAGTAATCTGTCAGGAAGACAAGGATTATAGCAGGTGTGCCTAACAATGCTAATGTAAGAGAGCAGAGAGCAAGAGGACGTGAGAGCAAAGAAAGTGTGAGAAAAGAAGAAGAGATGCTGTAATTCTGACTGTGTGTGAAAGTTAATGTTTGACATCTGACTCTGAGCAACTGAGATTGAGACTGCTGGGACCCAACCTTGACCATCATAATGACCCTTTACAAAATGAGGGTTTTTACGAGGCTAGGTGGACATATCCTGACAAAAGCTGCATATATATGTGTGTGTGTGAAGAAGTGGGAGTGATGGATTGTGAGTAAATGTAAGGAGCTGACGGGAAGAAGTGATGACTTTTCAAGGAAAGAGAGGTGATGGTATGGGGCTCAAATCGGTGAAGTAGGGAGGAAAAGCCATCAATCACTCTGGCATCTATTGAATGGGTCTAGGTGTTGGGGCCCCGTCCCTGTGGGCCATCAGAGGGACATGTTGCATGTTAATTAAGGCTACAGGAACCTTGACATCAGCAAATAAGCTTGATGAGTGGCTGCCACAATCCAAATCTGCCCATACAAGCTCACTGTATTGATATGAATGGGAGGAGATCAGAAGAAGGTGTTGAGCATTGAAAAATGTATGACGTGTCTCCTCTCTTCCCTTGTCTTCTTATCTTCTTCTCACTTCTATATGCCACAGCTGTCCACAGAAGGTCAGCAGTTGGTGGAAATAAGTGTGCGCTGGAGGGAATAGGAACGAGTCCCACTGCTGCCCACTAATGAATATGAATGAAACGTGCAACCAGTGTGTATTTGTAGAAGTGTGTTATTACGCGTTTGTGCACACGAGCCATTTGTGAGGCAAAGCAGCACTTAAACAGAAAGAAAAGCACACATACAGCAAATCTACAGCAAACCAAAGAATCATGACATTTTTAACATTGTTGTCACAATTTTGACAGGTGTCGCATGCCAAGGACAGGAAGACAAGCAGATGCAGTTCCCCAGTGTTGTAAGTCAATAAACTCCGGCTTTTTGTTCTTCCTCCTCTGTTAGGCAGGAGGAAGAGAAAAAACTCCACATAGGCAGGAAAATGTGTTATGTAGACATCCATGAATACATTCCACAAACCTTCACCCACATGTTCTCACTTAAACCAATCCAGGTGGCAACACAAAATGCACTCATCAAAAACAGCACACACACACACATATATGCACACACTCACACACACACACACATTCACATAATCCGAATGCAATATCAAACAGCTCCAAACAGCCATGACACACACTTTGAAAAATCCCTGCAGCACGACGGGCCCATTTAATCCTGTCTTTCTCAATCTTTCTTTCGCTTACTTCATCTCTTTCTGCTTGGTTTCTCATTTCTATCTGACTCTGAACGTGTTGCTTTTGTCTCAGCGACTCCGGCTGCAATCTTGCTGCCGATAGCCTGCATCCCTTCACCTGGTGGCTAACCAGAAAAAGAGAGAGAGAGAGAGAGAGAGAGAGAGAGATGGCATGCACAGCTTGTAGTCAAAAACACAGCAGGAGTCTGAGAAGTAAATGAGCAAAAAAAAAAAAAAAAAATCCAAAAGGGAGGTGAATGAATAAAAGCAGACCCAAGTGTAGAGTGAGAACAGAGAAGTTAGAAGTCAGCAGAGAAGATTAAAAAGAGGAATGTTGGGCAGCAATGAATGACTTTAAGTAAAGAAATGGATGGATGGAGAAGAGAGAAATACTCACACAGGCAGACATCCTCGCCCCGGTACCGACAACTACTTCCCTGCCTCGTTAGCTCCACCACCGCGGTGACATTGTTTCAGCCCCTTTGCTGCCGTTCTACGTTGTAAATCTCTTCCTTGCCTGCCTCTTCTCTTTTTCTTCCTTTTCCTTTTTTTTTTGATCCTTTGGGCTTCTTTCCCCCTTCTCCTCTCCCTCTTTTCTCCCCCTCCCCCTTCCTTTCCTCCTCCCTTTCCTTCTGCTACACCTTTTCTCTCTCTTGCCTCCTCTACAGTCCACTTCCCTTGTCGTGCTTGCCTTGAGCCCGAAGAGCCTCCTGCAAAGTCCTGCTGTGTCCTGCTCAGAACAAGCAGGGAAGCATGCCTCTATCTGCACTGCACACTCTCTTTTCTGCACTCTCCCTGTTAGTCTTGAGTCTCTTTTTCCCCATCCTATCTCACTCTCTCTTGCTTTACTGAAAATGAAAAAAAAGAGGGGGTGGGGGGCTTCCACCCCACTAAAGTGCAATGCCGGGACAAACAAAGAGAGGCGGAAAGAAGAAGATGCTAAGCTTCACAGCCAATGGTACAAAAGGGAGGCTGAAAGAGTGCTGGAGACAAAGCGTGGAAATAGCACAGAGAGAGTGATGAGATAGAGAATTGGGGGGAAAACGCATGCACGCCTACTCCCTCAACGTCTCTCTCACACACACACACACATATAGAATTCTCCAGATATAGACCTATGACTTCATCAATTTAAACTCACATGGAGACACACACGTTTACATGCAAACATGTGCACATGCAACTGGGCGTGAACACATTCAGACTTGCTGAGTGCTCCAGATATAGACTCATGACTTCATCTAGGAGCAGACCCCTCCTCTCCAGTTGTCCCGCCCTGTTCAAGAGACAGGGGGACTCATTCATATTGAATCAAGCTGAAGGAGAGACAGAGGGAGCGCACTCAGGAGCAGACTGGAAACAATCCTTAGACAGATGGATAAAGGAGAAGACTGGAGTTGGAAATAGAGACGATGGAGAGCGCAAAAAGGGGGAGGTGTACGTTATGCATGCTTTGTGAAAAATCCTGTCTTTTACTTTGGCCATTTTTGCAGTAGTTGTTCAAGTTTTTCACATTTTTTCCTCTTACCTTCCTTTATTTGTCTTCCAATGTCATACATTTTTTAAAACAATTAAAACAATGATTAACAAAAAGACATTTCTCTTCTCTCTGTCTATAACATGTCTGATTTTGGTCTGCTAAAGGTCATCACACCAGCCCTGTGTTTCTACTTTACAAAAATTAAACAAATAAATAAATATTTGGAAACTAGTTGCAGGAGCTTGAACTGGAGCTCCCAGTCATCCCCGTCAAGGTGCTGGAGCAGATGAGATCAGGAGTTTTTCTTCCTTGCTATTGCTCAACTATTGATTTGTTTGTATTTAGCTATTAAACAATGTTTTTGATTTCAAATCTAGAAAGAAAATGGCCTAACAACACAAAAACAGAGAAAATTATATCAGCACCATCTCATCAACACTGGTGCAGTGTAACAGCGCAGCATAACTCCAAGCCCACTCACACAACAGCAAATTACACATTTAACAATCGGCATTGAGACAGAACATCCACTGCCAAGGTCAATGCTTTATTTAGCAATCTTAGTAAAAGTGCGTATCCACATCAAATTTTAATGGCTTCCTCAGTTGCCCAGCAGCATTTAATATAGTACAGAAAGAAGGAAGAGTAGCAGCAACAAAAGGTTAGAAGAGTAAGACTTTTACAATTTATTTCTCTTGGCTATAAATGAAGCTAAATCCACAGACAAATCCGAGTATTGGCAGGACATAATATAATTTCTATAGAAGACATTCAGACAAGCTGACATGCTTCTTCATATTTATGCAAGTTATCAGTTTGTGATTCAAATTATGCATTAATGCAAAAGCATTTCTTTATTTTAACTACATAATTCAGAAGAATATTGTTTTAACTGCAACTAAAAGTCTTCTAATTACAAACATTAGCTCCACACTGATAGTCCCTAGTTGCACACGATCATCTTCTTAGGATAAAGAGACTTTGATTACAGTGCACTCTAGTGGCTGGACAAAAAAAACAAAAACAAAAACAAAAAAAAAAACAGAGCCTCTGGTAAACTTTTGTTTGAGCGACAAACATTCAGTGCACCACTGTTTCTAACAAGCTGAATGTCCAGAGCGTCACACACAAGAAGGCCAAACTCTCGAGATTCATTGAAATGTTTATTTGGTTTTTGGAGTTAAGTTATATATGTATGAAAGCAAATCTTATTATGAATCCTTTATTTTCTGTGTTCATTCGATTGAATGCAATGGTATTTTTTGAAAATATATGATGATATGCTCATGCAGAATGAAGACTTCTACGTCTGTGTTACACAGCCGGACGGCAACTGCTTCTGGAGGGGGGGTTGATTAAAAGAGTGGAAGCTATATTGTCGTCTGAAGAGAAAGAGATGCAGTGAGGGAATAGAGGATGAGAGAAGAGCTGTCCTGGGTCGACCCTCCCCTTCTCTATCTGCTACATGCTTTATCCATTACCGCTGAGAGAGACCATCACTGAAAGTTTCTCAGTCCTCTGAGACAGAAGAGGGTGGAGGGACTTTCTGTCTTTTTTCCTCTCTCTTTATCTCCCTCACACACATGCAGCTAATGTTGTGGTTGTGCTGCTGTTGGGTAGAAGTATAAAAAGATGGAGGAGGAGGAAAAGAGAAAAGAGAGTGGGAGGGTGAGAGGAATAAGAGAGGGAAAGGAAAACATGAAGAATGAGGAAGACAGAAATAATAATAAAAAAAATAAATAAGGCAATACGCATGAAGACATGAAGTGAGAGCAACCCTTTTATCCATTTTCACCTGATTCCTTAACAGCTGGTTACACATCAGGCCCACACTACAAGCCTCCACGTCTCCTCTCATTTGTGCCATCCTTGTGTGACACATCTCCAAAGTGAATCATCCAGAGTCTCTTGAAAAATGGAGAGTGAGACATCAGCACTAATGTTTCCAGATGTGTGAAGGGTTTGTGTTTGAGTTGGTTGCTCTGTGGGTTAATGGAAACCCAGAAGCGGCCATATCAATGAGGACTTATCTTTACCCACCATTAACAGCTATGCAAGCTTCAGCACATTAGCAGCTCAATAGTGAAAGGTTAAGATCATGGGACCTTGGCAAAAGACTGACGAGCCCACAGGTCATCAGTGGGAACCAAAGCACTGAGCAACAAGAATAATTACTGTGTTTTAATGTATTTTGTGCAAATATTAATGGAATAATAATGAGGCAAATTCCATTCTCAGATGAAATGGCAACACTCCTGATTCAGCTTGTTACAGCAGGAATGGTACACACCTGCATTTTATAGTGTTGGATCAGCTGCGTGTTTGCATATTTACAGAATGTGTGTTTGTTTCATCTTTGTGTTTTTGGATATGTTCCAATTCACTTCTCATCCAAATTCAAAAGGAAATAAGCCATATGCATTCGCTAAAATAAAATGCAGACATAGCCACAAAGCTGACAACAACCACACTAGCATCATCATCATCATCACCACTGCCAGCTTCACAACAATGAGAATTCATATCAGGATTGCACAGTGTGGTTTAGAGAACAGCTTATTTCTCAACATTTGCTAAATAAACTTCTGTAGAAGAGCTACACCAAGAGTTCAATGTAGGATTTGGGAAAATAAAAACATTTTAATTTCTTTTACTTTTGGGAATAAAGTCAACACACCAAGAATAAAACCAACTCCTCCAGTTCATTAAATTAATTTAGGAGAGCAACTGTAGTGCTTTTTTTGAGCAAAATCTCTAAAATCTGGATATTTTCTACTTAATTGCATCTATTTGAAAGAAAATGACTTTCCTTTTTGCTGTAAGTGATTATAAAGAACAATTTCACCAGTTCACTTCACTTTATGTCATATAAACTAATGCAGCCTGTTTGATCAAGCCTTTGTGATTACCCTCAAAATAACTAGTTTGTTTTTGACATTTAAACTGTTTTCCTTGTTGTAGCTTCAATACTCTGTTGTTGTGGTCTTGAGGTGAAAAGATCGATGGTTTTAGGTTCTTGGGAGTCAAACAGAACATATCATAGTTATCACACATCTCTAGCAAGTCAAGGAAACTAAAAGATAGCTGCACTTCCTTGTAAACCCAGGATACTAAAAGACAACAGCCATCCAGCTCACTGCCTGATGATGCAATCTGGCAAGTGAATAAAAAAAAAAGCATTTACAGACCAGTTTCTTTCCTCAGGCTGCAGAACTTCTGAATTCATCCTTGAGGACTTGAAAATACTTCAATTTTTCATGACTTGAATATGCTTGCAAAACTTTTCTTTTCATGATTAACGTCAATACTACTCTTGTGTGTGAGTCATAAAAGCAGGTTCTCTGAAGAAAAGACACATCAGGCACATCCTCCTACCTGTCATGATCTCGTCCAACACCCCAGACACGGATGCTGCTGATTGGCTGAGAGTGGAGCAAGCTGCGATCGTCCGGGTCAACCAGAGTTAACATGCGATCCTGAAGCACTAAAAGCATCCCTTTACCCTGCAAGACAACAAGCAACGATGCTGTAAGCTGTGCTAAATGAGCTGGACAGTTAGTGTATTTGCTGTGTCTGAGTTCATGCAGGGGTAATAGAGCAGCATCTGTCACCTCACAGCAAGACATGTCTGATTTTGAACCTGCGTGTGTCTGTGGACTTGTCCATAGATAATGTTACTCATTTTAGCTTAACTGGACAAAACACCATGTTGATTTCTCTTTATCAATGATGAAAATGGCTAATAACGCTCGTCTTGGCCCTCTAATCCAGCTTGGCCAATGGGATGGATAATTTTAAGAAATATAATATTTAATGGGATTTTAACAACAGAGTAGATGAGTTGTAGCATTTCAACAGGATAAAATGGCTATAACGTATACACAAAAACCACCCGTGTTTTTTTTATGTATTTACTTTTTAAACTGCTAAGTTATGCTTCCTAATGCCTTCCACTCATTCATGCATTGTTCCACTTCTGCCACCATGGAGAATCTACCAGTCCCTTAAATGCACTTCAGGGAGACAAAGAGAAAGGGGAGAGGGTGCCTCTTTTCATTTATTCACTGGAAGGAGCTAAAATGTGAGAAAGAGAGGCGAGTGAGGGAAGCAAGCAGAAAGACATGCCACAGTTTCAGCTCTTCAGTACAGAGGCCTCCAGGTAAAAATACAACAGAGAAATAAAACAGTAAACAAAAAAAGAAAAAATAAGAATTTCCAGAGAACCTACATTGTAGAAAAACAGTCTAAACAGTTGTGGTTTTATAATACTGTTTCTTCCACAGTACACCAGACAAAAAAAGGATGCTGAAGTCTTTCCTTTAAATTTCTAGGAGTCAGAAACAAAAGTCTATTAAGATCAGTATTTACAAATCTTCTCTTTATGTTACTGTTTCATTTAACTGTTTATGCACTTATTAAAATGTTTACAGTGAGAAATTCAATTATACTGTCAGAGGACTCATAAAAATGTTGCATGTGAGAAACCTGTGATTTAGTATAAGTATTGCACCATGTGTAAAAGTATATTTGATGACACACTGACCTCTCCCCAGACGCCAGCTGAGTCCCGTATATCCCTCCTGCAGTAAGAAAGCTGTCTGATACAGTGGTGGACGGCCACACTGCTTCTTCCCTCACACAGGTCCTGCTCCGCCATCTCCACCCAGCCCAGAGATCGTACTGGAAATGACTGGGAGAGACACACACTTTGTTATATAATTTCCTAACCTCTATCCTTCAATATCACCCAGTTCTGTTTTTTTTTCATCTGAGGTCTTTAGTATTTTTGATCCTTATCTTTTGTTGGATATAATCAGAGTAAATTCATTCTGAGATCTCAGGGCATGATAGCAACGCCACAACAATGTCTGAAGGGGACAGAAGTTTTTACTGATGATGACATTTATTTGACACCTGCCTGGTAACTCTGACAGGTTTTAAATAAATGTTCTAACTTCATGTTTCTAGCTCCAGCTTTATTAGATAAACATTCAAAATCTCAGTTCTTAACTCAGTATCTGTTGTATCCCCAAAAAAGAAGAAGAAGAAACAAACAAAACAAAACAAACAATAAGAAAACAGAAATATATACAATAAGAATGAAGATGTTCTAGCAGTAACTGCTAACAGACAGTATATCTTCCCTTTATTCCATTGATGTAATTATTTATTCTGATTTCTTTCTAATTAAACTTTTACACATTCTAAAATGTTATCTGAACCTCAATCTCTCTTTGTCTCTTCTACAGATATCTGAATATGTAAAAGATTTTTCCCACTGGGATTTAAATTGGAATTATTTTTTGAGTAAAAAGAAGAACCTTGGATAAATAAGAAAATACATGTAGTAGTTTTGGTTTTGATTCCAAATATGCTGCAACATTTGTTTTTTACTTTGGCTGCTCTGTGTTAAAACAGGAGTGAACTGGACAATCTTTACTCATCTCCCATATTCCCAGTCCCTGTTGCACTTTTAGTTACATTAAATATTATGACAAAAAATGTATACCTTCACTTTTCTATAGCTACATTTATATATGACATGTAGCTTCAACTTCCATTATCATTCTGCTCCATCTTTTCACTACAATCATCCCACTTGTCTACTGGTTGAACCGGTCTATATGATGGTCTTCCACAGGGGGGCAGCTAAAACTACACAGCCTGTGACACATTCTGCTTTGCTCAGTTCACAAAGTGGCCACTGGGAGGCACTGCAACAACAACAACGACAAGAAATAAACAAGAAAGCAGCCAGGAGCAGAAGTGAGCAGGGGGATATTCCATGAAAGTTGCTCAAGAAAGAGAGCCTCACCTGAAAAAGTAGTACCATGTCCTAATTAAGCCTGAAGTTGTTCTGCAAACAGCTCAGCCTTATTTTATCTAGAATAATTCAAAACAGACATGGATAGTCTCACTTGCACCTGGGATATCCAACCAGCCCAAATGAATGGATGAAAGAAGAATTGATAAAAATGAGCGACACAAAAGGGAAAATAACACCGTTTTTCTCATCAGCAGAGCAAACGATGCTGATGGATCTGTAGAAGAATACACACATATTGTCAACTAAAACAGGCAAAACTGCATCTATTTACAGAACCAGATGATGGTATGGCAGAAAAATGCTGTAGGTCATGTAGGTGTTTCATGTGCAGCTGTATTACACTGAGTTTATCTCTCGGGGAGAGTGGTGGTGTGGTGGCTAGAGAGGTAGATTTGGGCTTGGAGGACCCAACTTCAATTCCCATGCCAACCCACTGTTCTTGATACAGTTAGGGTGGGTCAACTACAGACAAAGAATTTCCTGCTTGGGATTAATAGAAAGATTAATGATTGTTCTTTGATCTTCTATAAAGTTCTGTATAAAATGTTTTACATAAATAACCTTATCTTGTCTTTTCATGTATTATCAGTCTAGATAATGTTAGAATTAGTCTGACCATACAACACTGTTAGGTTATTAATTAGCTCTACTGAGTTGAGTGTAAGTGAACACTACAGGCCAAATGAACATTCAGCTAAATACCCATTCTTTATGAAATTAAATGAAATGAAAAATTCTAATATTTGTATATAATAATAACCACTTTACTATTATATCTGAACAGAAGTGATCTGTGTGGACAAAAACCAATGTGGCAGTAAGTGAAAGTAAATTATAAATATCTCTAACAATGGTAAGTAGCTTATAAAGGAGGGGGGGATTATAAGGGAATGATACTCTCCAGGGTGGCTAGGAGAAATATTTAAAAGGTAGTATCCATTATTTTTCCTCAAGGTGTCCATTTCTAATAATTCTGATGATATGCCGATCTCTTGACAGGAGAAATCATCTCCCCCGCCCCTCCTTTAAGAAGAATAAAGAATGCAGTGTTCTCGTGCTCTAACAACGTAAGTCCTCCTTGCAACACAATGGCCCCACTAATCAAGGGTTGTCCATGAGGATTTGTTTTTAGGAATGGAAATCCCGCTTTAATGAGCCAGACTTACAGAAAGAAGCAAGACTTCCCCTTAATCCTGCTTCATGGAATACCCCCCAAGTTCATTATGTCATTGCAAACAAAGCATGGAGACCCCTTTTTATTAATGGAAAGAAGGTCTGCAGGAAGGCTGATATTCTGTTCATCATGTAATAGATGCTGACACAAAGTCATTTTCATGTGGTTTTCTATGTTATAATATTATATTATCTGAAAAGTTTTATTGCACCAATCGGGTTGAATTTATGCACAGTATGAAATACTAATAATAATGCTGCTGCAAGCTCAAATGTGTATAAAGTGCTTGTTTGCCACAATAGCTTGAAGCATTTTCAACTCAAACACATTGGTAAACTTTAATATTTGAATTGATGTTTCAAAACCATATGGTGTATTATCTTCTATGCTACACTGCATGTCTAGGGGAAAACAAATGATCAACAAACAACGATGTGAAACAAGGTTTACAAACATATAAAGTGATAAAACTGGAAAGTTGAACAGTTTTTTTGTCACTGTGAATTTAATGCCAGCAGCAGCTCAAAAAATGCTGGGTAAAATTAGTGTGTTGGATCAAAATCATATAGAAAGTTTGGATTGTAAAGAAGTTTGTTTACAGAACATTGTTTTGCATTGAATTGCTGAAATAATCAAGATTTTGTCTGAAAAAGACACCTGGATGGAGGTGCCAAAATGTCAATTTTACCTTCACAGACATGCAAGCTTTTCACCTACAGTAACGCAAACCATCACAGGCTCTGGCTTTTGAACTAGAACATTAAAGAATTTTATAAACAATTTCACATTTTGAACTCTCAGATCATAGGACAAGTTTTCCACTTTACTCGAGTTTTCAGCTTATATAAAGTGTGGATCCACAGAAGGCTGGAACTTCTTAATAAGGTTTTTATTTTACTTTTAGCAAGTTAAAATTATTTCATGATTAACTTTGTTCACTGACAATGGTTTTCATAACTGTTCCTGATCTCATAATACATTCAAAATTTCACTTAAGAATTGCGTTCAACAGTCAGTTCAGAGGGAGTTAAACTCCTCCCACAGATATATTTATTTCTAAAAGGCTCAGCCTCTCTGGCATACTTTTTTACCTTGTTGTTGATCATTTAACAGTTTTTATATATATATAATTTTTTTATTTTATTTTTATATATTTTTTTTATATATTATTTTATATATTATAAATACTTTTCAGTCCTCTGCCTCCCCCTGTCAAAACTTAGATAATGTTTTTTTTAAGACTTTAGTAGAAATTTACTTTTTCCCCCCTTTTGATGTCTGAGTTTTAAGAGAAATGTAGTTAAGACATTACCATTGCCTCTGGATCAGAGAATGTGCTGTTCAGGTCCACTGTCTCTAGCTGGGCTGAAGGGCTGTAGAGAAAAATCAGGTGTGATACAGAATAAGAAGAAAAGCTGTTCAAGTCTTTATTAGTATAAGATGTAGCAGCACCAGTTTGTTGGTAAACTTGAAAAAAGAACTAGACATTAAACATCTCTCTTGTTTAAATGTGTCAGTCTGTGAGTCTTACTTGAGCTTAAGAGAGGCATAGCGAAGGGTGGCTCCTTCAAATGCTTTAAGACTGGGATCTGGATAGACTGGATAGTCCTTCAGCTCCTGGAGGAAAAAAGATGAACTAATAAATAAATCTGGTCTGATTCGGACATGAGTTATAAATACTGTTTTGATTGTATTTGTTTTGCAATAACTGCAGTAACAAGATAACACCTGTTTTAATTCAATCTGGAATATTTATCTTTGTTTCATGTACACTGCAGACTAGCCTGACCAAAGATTATTACCTATTTCAATTTACATTGGCTAATTCTTTGTTATTGATGATAGCAGTTTAATTACTAAAGAGTAATAACTGGTTTTAGGTTTTGTTGTTAACAATGGGAGAAGTAATACTCGAGTGATCTATTATTTTTAGAGCGCATTTTTATGTTCAGACCAAAATAATTGAATGCAACCATTAAAATATGACCAAAATATTCATGAATGCTAACAGAGAGGGACATTTTCAACAAGTGAACACCTAAATAAATGTAACCTACGCTGGCTATGCAGGTGGTGGAGTTGAGGATCAGCCCAGGAGAAGATGCGACTTTGGAGGGTGTAGATGAGGCTGAAGAGGGGGAGGAGCCAGAGGGGGAGGGGACTGGCTCCACCGAGCTGTCGGATATCAGACTACTGGGGCGCTAAGAGAAGAAAAAGACAAGTAAAAATAAAGAAACACAGAGGGAAGCAGGGTGAGAGACAGAGACGACCCGAGAAACGGGGTTCATCAATGACATGCAAATTAACAGCTCTGAGATTCTACAACTGCCAGCTAAAGAGCCATGGTCAAACCTGACTAAATATGTTTTCTTTACCTTTTTTTCAAATTATTTATGACTTATCTTTAAACATTTTACAAATCAAACTTGAGCTGTTCATCAGCAGCTTCATCTTAGACAGAAATCCCTGAAGATAACGGTGGATGTGCCATGTCTCCTACGCAGGGATCACTACCCGTAGCTATGAGTATATAACACATTTTTGTCCGAGGAAACAGAAAACGTTTTAAAACACTTATATGTGTCTTTGCTGACCATGAAACCTTCAGACATATACCAAAAGTATTAATATTCAGCAGAATTTATCGTGTATCCCCTCAGGAATAACAATGTTGACATGCAGTTAAACAATCTTTGAAAACTGACACTGTTGAAACAGGATAAACAGCCTTTTAGTGGGATTATGGGAGGGTAATCTCTTTCAATAGACCACCAAACCAACCAAATCATATTATGGGCTCTTCAAATATAAAAACTGTATGTTTCACCAAAGTGTGCATGGTTTATTGGTCATCTCACCTCATTCGGTAGCTTGAGGGACTCCTGTGCATCCTTGTGAGGGTCATGTTCAGTGCCTGGCTCATTGCTGGAAGAGGTGTTTTGTTTGTTGGAGGCAACAGGTCGGTCATACTGTGTGGTGCCGGTGGGAACATGCCAGAAATACACTTTTGATGAGTCTGAGATCTCCCGCCAGCCTGGGGGCAGGTCCCCTTCAACCCATAGATCTGCTGATAGTGGATACATAGTCACACATAGTGCACATGTGTGTATCTTACACACATAGACAGGATGTATAAAGGCACATATTATCATTACATAACCACAATCAAAAGGCCAGACACACAAATAAGGGTTGACAAAGTGAATTTCATTGATGGTCAGCCTGTCCCTACTTAGATTCTGTTGTCATAGCAACGTCTGGGCTCATCCCCTGTTGCAAAAATGGGAAGTGGTCTTTCCTCCATCCTCTCTTTAGGTCTTCTATTGTTTCTCTGTATATTCTCATATAGTCACATTTTTGCTTCATCTTACATACCTGATAATTGCCTCTTTTAAAACCAGCTCTGTTTTTTTTTGTTTTTTTCACACCCTGCTCTCTGCAGTGTTCTGTCCTCTACATTGCAATCACTCTCTGCACCATAAGGTTGCTCATGGGGGCCTTAAAGGCTCCAGCACTATGGCTGGATAGACTTGCCTGTTTAAGAAAAGGGTTTTGTGAAATTTTAGATAAGAGAGTCTGTGTGAGGCAGAAAGATGGGAGAGATAAGGAATGAAAGGGGGTGTAACTGAGATATGATTAAAGGCTGACACAATATGCTGATTTAAAAGAAAAAAAGATCTGATGAAAGAATAAACACATATATCAAACCTGTTTCCAGTGGAGTCTGTGGAGAGGGTGTCTCCTGGGACAGTGTGGTCCAACTTGAGTCTTCATCCTCTGATGGAGTGTCAGGAGTCAGATCCATTCTTAAGCCCACTTTAGGAATTCCAGTTCCTGATTCAGGATCTGGCAGGGAAGGGGGCGCACGGTTCCTGCTAGGGGTGTTTCTCTCTGCAGCTCTGATCAGTTTAGGGGAAGATGGAGGGTACTGTTGCAAAAACTGGTTCTCGTTGTTGGGGTGCAGCTCCACTTTGATCACCCGGGGCTGGGAGCTTCGAGGAGGCTTTGCAGGACTACGTGGGGTAGCCTGAACCTGGGCACAGAGCTCCTCTCTGACCTTTGCTGGAGTTTGGTTATGGAGGTGGCTCTGGTTGTCTTGTACCCACTCTGGGCTGTTGGTAGAAGATGAGGAAGTGGATGAAAGGGGGGCTTCAACCACAACTGGGAGCAGGGGTTGTCTTGGTGTTGGAGTGGGCTCATCCTCCTCTTCATCTTCCTCCACCATGGGCTTCACATCTTCCTTCTCTTCCTGGCAGGTCTGCATGCTGCTGTGCTTCTCCTCCTTCTGGCTGTCCCTCTCTTTGGCAGGACTGACCTGCTCTTTCTCCGAGGACGGCTGCTGCTTCTTCTCTTCCTTTTCCTCTTTGTTTTCCCAGCTGGAGTCCAGATTCCAGCCCTTACCATGATACTCCAAGAAACTCTTGGTCCGTCTACGAAACGGAGGCAACTGTGAGTTGTCTTTCCCGAACACCACCCAGTCTGAGCTTGGATTATTAATGAGGTCGTTGTGAATTTTATCCAATGTGTTCGCCCTGCTCAGCTCCAGCTGCTGGCTCTCGGCTCGTCTCTGCATGTTGGCCCCATTCTTGGCCAGTTTAGGGTTGGTTGTATTAAACAGTGAAGAGGAGGAGGAAGAGGAGTAGAGGGCAGAACTAGAAGAGGACTTGGTTGGGAGGCCCCTACCTCTGGTTACGGGCTGGTTTTTAGAGGACAGAGCCAAGTTGTCACTTATCCCCATGACGCTCCGCACACTGGTCATGGCGTACCTCTGACGGCTCTTTGGTAAGGTGGCCGAACTTCCAGTTTCCATTGACTCCTTGATGACATCCCGGCCGAGCAGCTGGTTGTATGAAGAGCGAAGGCTGAGGGAGGTGGGAGGAGTGGCAGAGGGGCCACTGCGATTGGCCAGACCCCCTGTGGAAGGGGTGGAGCCAGATCGAGATAGAGGAGGAGTTTGTACTGACATCATGGCTGGCTGGAAATGCACCTCAGCGATGAAGCTGATAGAAGAAGAGATGCAACACTATGTTACCTGATATGCAGCACAACATTACTAATGTTTATCTTAAATTTGATGAAAAGAAATCAAATGGCATCATCACAAACAGACAACAAAGAGTTTGAAAAGCTGAGCACTGTGTCTTCAAGTCTCTGTGGCTGCAGCTCAACCAGCCTCAAAATCCTTAATCATGTACTCATCGTGGTGTAGATTCTTTTCCAGCCTCACGCCCCTTTTACACATGAGGTGTCACTGTAGAAGTGTTAAAAAAAAATGCATCAAAGTCATGAAGCTGGAACGCATTTGCATGATATTGGGAATGAGTCAGACCCTCGATGTATTCATCCAGGACCGACTTTCAAAGCTGGAGCTGAGCAGTAAGCTGGTCTGTGGGGAGGAGAAGTGGCAGCCAGCTCTTGCTAACTAGCGAGATGTCTCTCTTTTATCTCTGGGTGGATCAGCTCTGTTATGCTGAATACAGATGGATAGCAACAAAGAGAGTGGCAGAAAATCTCATTTGAAGACGTGATACAGATAGAAGGTGGGTTGCTTCACAAATAATTAGGCTACAACCCTGTGGAAAGAAGGTAGGAAAACATGTGCAGACAAACAAGCATAATGCATAAACGTCCCTTCACTTAATTGAAAACAAACAGCTTCAAACAATGCTGCAGTCATCATCAGTGCTATTTCTCAGATATGGAAAACTCAAATGTGGCAGATTTCAAAGCCTGATATAATCTTGGGAAAAAGCATAAACAGATTTTTAAAGTGAGCAGAATTACTGGATTGTGCACTTTGTCTATGCGGGGCCTGTATTGTACTCTCCTCCACCTGGGTGGTTGTAGATTTGACCTCTGTAACTGAGCCAGACTACAACCTGTTTGTGCTGAATCTGCACTCATCTCCAGGCCTGTGACTCAGACAGTGTCAACAGGTACAAACTGCCTGCACCGAACTGACCTGTGTTATCACAATACCAGCTATCATCAGTCAGGAACCCTTATATCTATTGTCACACAAAAGCAAAGTGTTTACTGTCATCTCTAGGTTTAAATATTTTTTCCCAGAATCTTTTCAGGGAGTTGGCACCCAACATAAGGGACTGAAAATCCTAAACAATGTTAATATTTTGGAGTTAAAAACATGCCACAGATTAAGCCTCTGTAGATGAAAACAACAGCAAATACGTTGCATGACTCAAGAAATTTTACATTCCTACACAAATCCTCACAAAAATAGTATTTCCACTGCTGATTATTGTGTCTGAGCTGTAGATGAACTGGATTATTGAGAGATGGCAGCCTTTTCTATCTCCCCACCTACAGCGCAGCTAGGTCTCTGATAGTTAGACAAAGTGGGGCAGAGGGAGGATGCGGGAGGGAGTGTGGAGGAGAAAGGATGATTAGAGGGAGAAAGCGATGGGAATGACACAGCAGTATGCAGGACAGTTGGACACCGTCAACACAAAGAGATAGTCATGTACAATAAATCTGTTGTGCACCATAGCAAAGGAGGTCACTCAGGCAGTGCACAAGATCTTTCCAGCTGGTGAAGAACAGCAGAAACATACATTCTTATGTTTGTCCTTTAGTTCATTGGTGTACACTGGCTTGACTTTTGCAATAACGCACATTTGAGTGACATTAGGAAGATTTCATGGTCACAGTGTATTGACAGAAAATATATTCTTCCCTTCGTTATTCAGCAAGGTGTCAGAACAGAATCCTTATATGCTCTAAATGTTTATAATACCTGCCCAGTTTGCACCTCCCCCCCAACTCTTTTTTTAATGACTTTACATAAAAACATGCCTCATAGATTAGTCCAACAATTTTCAAACACTAACTGGGATCTCAGTGTGTCTCAGTGAAAACATAATGTCAATTTATAAGGCACATAAGAACTCACCCGCTTCTGTAGGAAAAGAAATGCAACAGATGAAAGCGTGAGCAGGGGGAAATATGAACTTGGAAAAGTCGATGATGTCATGGGTGGAGTATTCTAGCCCATCGTTTCTTGCTGCCTTAATAAACTCTCTCACTGACAGAAACAGATTTATCAGATCAAATCTACCAAAAAAAAAAAAAAAAAAAACGCAAAGGATGCATAACTGGAGTTGGCATGTTTGAGGCAGCCAGTCTGTCAATATGTGAAGAGACGCAGTAAATGTTCAGCATCCGGTCCTTTTCTCCCCAGCCCCATCACCACCACCGCACTGGGAGGGGAGCTCATCCCAACGAGAGCATATTTACATTCACTCACCGCTTCTCTTCGGCTTCTGCGCCTCCCTTTCCACAACGACGACACACACGGTAGTGAGCAGGGTCGAAGTCAAGGAGCTGCTTTTATGTGCCAGTCCGCCCGTAGCTGCAGCCGGCCGCCCGTATCAGATCACATCACATCATCTGCCGCCCTCCCAGCCCCCGGCACGGTGCTAACTGCTGGCGGCCAAGCTACGCTTTTTCTCTGCGCCAGAGGATCCCGGAGCGGCGCGGCGCTGTGGAGCTCTAAACGCAGCCGGCCAATCAGAGAAGCGGACGCAGGACGCTCGACGCGCGGAGAGGACGCAACCATAATAAATCTACCGGTGTTATTTTGCATCTCAGGTAATGAAATCACACATCATCGGGCTGTTTCGTCATGAAGCAGCCTGAAAACACACGTCTGGCTTAGATTGGCAGGATAACTGATGATTTAACACAGAGGAACTTCCTGTCAGGTGTTTGTTTTCTTACATGGAAAGTAATCATCAAAATTACGCTTAATCGCTGCTCGATTTAAATGACTGAATGCATGTAGAGCTCTATGAAATTAAGTTATTCTTGAGTGATTTTAAAACAAGAAAGACCAGACAACCTCGCAGCTTTGATGGACTATTTATTATTTTAAAATGTGCGCTTAAAAGTGTAACATTCACTCAATATATCATAATCCACATTGGCATATCTGGGTATTGAGAAGGTTACTGCCAGTTTTGAAATAAGACATTGAATTATTTAACCACAGAAAATACTGTCAGATTTAAAATCTAACACTAATATAAAGCACAGTTTCATAAGTGTGAACTCAGAGGATGGGAGGAAGGGGAGGAAAAAACAAAACAAAAAGGCACCTTGAGCTGAAAACTTTATAAAAGTTAATGTAGTGTTTAAAAGCAAATAAAAAAACTTTCTTTCTGGTTCTACAAAAAAATACAAATATATATATATAAACAAACAAAAAAAGAAGAAAAAAGATAAGCTACTCAACATTAACATACTTAAAGTACAAAACTATAATCTTTTATCTAGACTTGAAAACATGCACAGAGTTAACACTGACTCTTTTCTTTGGTGAAACTACACTTATATTTTAAAATACATTCCTCAGTTTGCCTTGTGCTGGCTTTCACTATCTATCCGATCCCTACGGTCCACTGGCAAGCTCTTGTCTCTGTGCAGGGGGGATGCAGGTGAAGAGGTGTGGAGGAAAATGATGCACCCAAGTTACTGGTGCTCCAGGAGTGAGGGAGGTGAGAGAGAGTGGCTGAGTGACAACTGGCAAGGGAGGAGAGTGGCTGCTGAAGAACACCGCCTGTCACAGAGAAGCACGGAGCTGAGCGAATGGAGCGCATCACTGCGTCTTCTGCAGTAAAGGGAGATGGAACAGAGATCAAATATCATTGCTGCTGTCACAAAAAGCTGGGATTAAGCACCTGTACTTACCCTTACTGTATATGTTATTAGTTGGCATAAGTAGGCTTTTTGCGTGCTTGTTGCCTGCTTGAGCAGCTTGTTTGTAGAATTCACCTGCTGTCTTCAAGTTCTGCTGCACCCCAAAACCTCTCTCATAACACTGACCCAAGAACAGCAGGGCTGCATCGTCCTGAGTACAAAACAAACACAAAGTTAAAGTTTTTCAAACTTTAAGGACTTTACTTTTATTTGTGCTGAAACAGGTAAATTATTAACATAAATAACACACTGACACCAGAAACCTAAATATTTCATCAATTAACCTTCACTAACATCATGTGAATCAACAGTGAGGATTAGACTAGTGGTAAAATTACTCTTTAACACAACGGCAGTACCAAGCAGCAGAAACCTTTCTGTAGGGATGTTTTAACATTAAAAAGTGGGAGATGATGCATTACTGAGACAATACACTGGGAGGGAGGTGATATGCGAAAAGGCCATTGACAAAAGTCTAGAAGCATCCAGAACAGCACTCACTCCGCTCTCTGCTGCCATCTTCAGATACTGGACAGACTTGCAGCCATATCTCTCTGGATCCCGAGAGTAGACAGAGGCGAGACAGAGCTGAGCCTGAAAAGGAGAAACACAAAGTCGTAACTCAATCAGCTACTACAAATTTCAGTTTATAAAGTGTTATAAAAGTGTTTTTAATGACAAGGAATGAATGGCTTAAAAAAAAAAATTGCTAAATTAGAGTTAAGCTACACCTGTTGCTCTTTGAGAAATTTACTCGTTATATTGAATGTAAAATCAAATCATTAAAATCAAATCGTTATATTTTAAATAACATTTTAATTAAAATTTATGTAGATATATTTTAAATAAAGTATCATCAAATAGTATAAGTTTCTACATATATCTATATAGATATATGTCTCATATATTACACACACACACTTGTTTATTATGCTCACCTTGGTGAGTCCTGCTGCAGCAGCTTCTTCCAGCAGGCTGATCACTGTAGTCAACTTCTCCACACTCTGGTGCCCCCTGCTGGTCAGAAGCAGCTTTGCACAGCAATACTTAGCTTGTTTGTGGCCTCCAGCTGCTGCCTGTCTGTAATAATACAGAGCCTTGGAGGAAAATAAAGGAGTTGTTAAAAAAAAAATATTAATTCATGTAAAAAAAGATTAACTTTTAAATGATCTTTTCTACTTTATATTAATATAAGCTAATATACCAACAGGAGAAGTCAGTAGGATTTAAAAACAGCTCCAACAGCTCAGAACTGACAACATTTAACTTGTCAGTTCAGAGCTGTTGGAGAAGCACAATCAGGCAAAGAACACTGCAATATCTCACTAATGTATAGATTTGTACATTTTCCAACATGCCAGTCACATTCAGAAAAAGTTGCTAGTAATGTTACTTTCTATGGAAGGAAATTAAATGTATGTGAAACTATATTTAGATTAACAAAAAGATATCTTAATGTCCATTAAGTACAAAAAAAAAAACAAAAAAACAAAAAACTAATTCAGTTTCTTTTCAAGTCCTTTAAGAGCTGCAGATAAACTGCATAGATTTAACCTAATTCAGCAGTGGGCTGGGCTACGTTAATGTGACGCATGCTGGATTTCAGAATTTTTCATGCATCCTTGAGATGTTTACATGGATTAGTTTTAGAGCTTCATCACTAATTCTTAATCTCTTGCTCTGCTTGTTGCATGTTCATGTTCGAGGGTTGATCTTTTATAAAAAATGGCTGTCTAATTTTTTTTAAAGAAGCTCAATGGGCTACCATATTTACTGGGAAAACCGGGAAAAGGAGGAATTTAAATATGCAGGTCTCTTCACTGATTTCAGTTAATTAAAAACAACTTCACACAATTTAAGTGTAAAAATTTCTTTTAACTTTCTGAATTTTGTGTAAAATAGAATTTGTCAAATGTCTGTATGGGTCTATTGTGTTGTAATGTTCTGCTGCCATTTTGGTCACAGCTGCCTTACGAAAGAGACTTTTAATTTCAGTGGATTTTTTTCAGAGATCAAACGTTTCAAAATTTTGTACAACTTTTTCTGGTGCTGCATGTAATCCCCAAGTAGTTTCCTGTAAAGAAGTAGGCTGCGGTTGGCCTCTACCAGCTGTGCAGACAGAAAACAACAATGTGATGACACAGCTTTGCTCAAAGTAAAACGTGATCTATATTTTTCAAGATATAAAATTACAAACTGCTTCACAAGAGCCAACAATACAAAAAAAAAACAAAATAAATTAATAAAAAGCATATTTAAAAAGATATGCTTTTAAAAGCAGCCACAGAGTGAACCGATCTCAGAGTCTGGGGGCCACTGAACAAAGGGATCTGTCTCCTTTAGTTTCCAGCTTTATATGGGGCACCATCAGCCGGCCCTGGACCTCAGGGACCTGCCAGGGTGATACGGCTTCAGAAGCCCTCTAATATAACCCGGTGTCTGTCCGTGAAGAGCTCTCCAAGTCAATAAAGAATCTTAAATTGTTGGACTCTGAAACATACTTTGGGGTTTGCTGAGACTCATGACATGTAGTATGTTTTCACTGAGCTCCATTATCTCCGGATGGTTATCTCTGCCTCCAAATTGGTTTAATCTTTTCCCTCTGGCAGCTGGGTTATATAAATATGGGCATCATGGAGAGCTTCCTTGCAAAATGATGGTGTCTCTTTTTAAATAGTACATTATGCCCATTTTTATAATCCATTTAAAATAAAAACTCCATCTCACAAAAAAAAAAGCTTTGGGTCACAAAAAACCTTACCCCATCATTTCTCTACAATATGAGCCATTTTTGTGAACTCACTCATCCTGCAGGAGGTAAAAAGTATCTGACGTGACTGCAGCCTTTTGAAATTCCAGCTCTGCAGTGACTGGCAGATCTTGCTGACCCTCAAGTGAGTTAAAGTCAACCTTTAAGTTGCAATCAAACACAGTTAACTGCCTCACCTTCTCCTTGTCCTGGCCGACTCCTCTGCCTTTGTCGTAACACACCCCGGCGTTAAACTGTGCTTTATTATAGCCCTGCTGAGCTGCAGCCAGAAAGCAGATGAAAGCTTCTTCATACTTCTCACTTTTCACATTTTCTAGACCTGTTGAAAACGCGTGAGAAGAGAGATTAGGCATTAACAGAGAGGAAGAAAATGTAATCTGATATGAAAGTGTGCTAAGCCCTGCAAACTGGATCTGTAATTTCTTCAAGCAGCTGTGTCAGTAAATCATTACCGATGATGTTGAGAATGACGGGAACGCTGGTGCTTCCCACTTGTCTGAGTTTAAGTGCTGCTTCTCCCAGCCTCCCATCATCAGACAACAAACCCTAGAACATCACAAGGAGATAACAAGAAAATAATCAACTGAACGCAGTCATTGATTAACTTTGTGTGGATATATAAAAACTGGGGGGACTGTTTAAAATAAAGCCAGTTCCACCTCTACATCTTTCTTCTCTGTGTTGTCTTGGCTGGCTTCATTCTGCTGTGACCAGGCTTCAAACAGTTGTGATTCCTCTGTAAGCCAGGTAAAAAAAAAGGTACAACAAGAAGAAATGATTAAAGAAACTATTAAGAGACAATCTGACCATTTTGGCCGACAGAACAAACCAGGTGTTAGTGAGTCCTGGCTCAGCAGTTCCCCCTGGTGGTCAGAGCTGGAGCTGTCAGCGGTCAGATGATGCTCACTGCTGATGGAAAGACCGTTGTTGCTGCTGCTGCTGCTGTTCTGAGCAGAAAACTGACCCTGCTTTTGACTCTCTGGCACTGTCTGCAGACACAATACACTCCTTCCTCTGGGCAGGACATACTGTCTAGATACTACAGACAGAAGCGACACAAAAGGGTTTAAATTAGAATCACAAAACACAAACATTAAGATGATTGAAGCTAGTTGTTGTAGGTGTCTTTCAAACAATAGTACAATGATGCCGGGAGGACTCACAAATCTCCAGCAGGATGCGGTAGCCGCATTTCTGTAGAGACAAGGGAGCTGTCAGGGTTCCAGGATTGGGACTGGGCTCAGTGCCAGAGGAGAACCTGGAGTGGATCCTCCTGCAGATCTGCATTAATAGAACCGCCACTGCACCCTGTAGAAACATGTAAACTCCACTGTCATAAGACCATCTCACATGTGCCACGGCAACATTTAATAGTACAAAATGTAGTTATCAAAATGTATGAAATATATTTTTCTTTGTCATGATGGAAAACTTTGAGGTCAAAGAAAGATGACAACAGAGCATTTTCTTATTGTTTTGATTTAATCAGTCTCATTACTTTATTGCTGAGGTTGACAATCTGAAACAATAACAAGGAAAGAAAATGCTACAGATGTGAAATACAGACATGGACAAACTTGTTGGTACCCTTCGGTTATTGAAAGAAAAACTCACAATGGTCACAGAAATAACTTGAATCTGACATAAGTAATAATAAATAAAAATTCTATAAAATTTAACTTATGAAAGTCAGACATTGCTTTTCAACCATGCTTCAACAGAATTATTTTAAAAAATAAACTCAGGAAATAGGCCTGGAAAAAAATGATTTTTCTTTCATTAACCAAAGGGTACCAACAATTTTGTCCATGTCTGTATACTGTTTTCAAATTTGGAAGCAGTGATGCTCCTTTCCTTAACAACTGGCAGTCTCTTCAGATGCCACTTAGATAATGTTAATTCACCGTGTATGTAGACAATAATGAAACTTTGTGTACAGCAGATTGAAAGGTTGCGCACTTACACCTGTTTAATTGGTTATTATTTTAATCATAGGGATTTATGTTGGTTACCAAGATACTGATTTGTTCTAAATACTGGTGTCTGTCAAACAGCACAAGGTGCCGTATCATCAAGCACCATCAGTCAAAAACAAAGCTATTTAACAAAAATTTAAAAAGTAATACAGGACATGTTGATTAATAAATCTTTAGGCTACACACTGATACCCGAAAATGCAACATAAAATGCCTACCCATCCCACAGCATCCAGAGCTGAGTAACGTGGAAACTCATCAGCATATCCAAACTGAAAGTTCCTCTGCTTCTTCCTCCTCCCCCCATCCTCTTCCCTCTGAGAGCTGCAACAACAGAGACACAAAGAACATATAAAAAACACACGTCTGTCTCTATTTCCAGTCTACAGTGTAAAAGAGTCAGGAAAACTTGGTTTGAGCCAGATGGCTTTGTTTCTGTTCCCCCGATGAACTCTGTTCACATGCACACACACACACAAACACACACAGCAGATGCTGCTAGATGATGCAACTAACTGAAAAAGGAAACAGCAAGGACAAAATAGGTTCAAAGAGAGGGTAAAAGAAGATGAAAGGACATGGAAACATTCTCTTTTCATTAAATGATAACATGGCCATGATATGTCTTCAAGCGTGAACACGAAATGTTTGAGGCTTTTTCTTGTATATTTCTTTCACCCATCACGTCCAGCTTTTACTATAAGCTCTGACAAAGGTTTGAACTGTGAAAAAGAAAGGATGGAGGTGTGTACGGTACCTGTTGTCAGAGGAGTGTCGAGATGTGGAGAGGGCAGCTGAGCTGTTGATGACCTCGTCCTCCACATGGTGGTTCTGGGGCAGTCGCAACGTGCTGCTCCCATGGTATCGATGCAGAACTAAGAGGTGGCAGGCGAAGGAACAAAATGAGCATAGATTAAACAGTTAAATAAATAAAAATGTCTAGCCTCCCGTTTAAAGGACATAAAGATAGCAGAGTTTCCAAAAAACTACAAAATGCATTCTGTAACCTAATAATATGTTAATCATGCTTTGCCACTTGAGAGAAATGCTTAATTTAAACAAAAGTAAATACGAATTTTGGAAATAGTTTGACTGTATGTTTGAGAGCTGCTACATACTGATACTGTAATGGTTAAGATTTGAACTAAATCATGTATTAAACATACATCTTATGGGGGACCTGTCTTTTATTCACTTCTCCATTTTACTGTACAAACCATGTGCAACACTGGTACAGTAGTTTTATTGTATTACAGCAATATAACCATAGCCTTCTTTAAATGTGCAGCTATTGAAAGGTTCGTCAAATAAGAAAACTAATACATGTACACGCAGGCCACGTTGTTATATATTCAGATTGTTTAGTCGAGTTTGGTGTACAGCAGCCAATTAACACTGAGCCATATAACGCATACAGAAAGGTTTAACATGGAAAGGTCGAAAACAGAACGCGACAGGAAGTCAGAAACAAGAGCTTCATTGGACAAAAATAAACCTGTAGATGGAGGCAAGTTACAAGTTAAGACATGAACAGACTTGTTAGCTTTGAGCTAAACCTGGGGGGAAGCTAACAATTACCCACTGCACAGAAACCGTAATAATATTAGTTTATTTATGAATAACACAACTTACAACTGAGATTAACTTAAAAGTGAAGAAAGACTTTATCCTGTCTCAGTGTCATTTCTCTCACCTCTTCCAAAGAAACCTTGAACTCTCCACATGGTTGGTCCTTCGCTACAGCTTTAATTACAGTTACCTACAAATATACATGTTTAAATTAATCTGAGGCCGTCTGGCCTTACGATAAGTTATACCAGTGGATTTTGACTACGGTGACCTTCCTGCAGTTTGGCTGGCGGTAAATAAAACCTGTCACGAGTTGTGTCAGAAGAGAACCAACCCGGAAGTGGGTCAGGTGACGCAACTGAGAGAGTTGTAGAAAGTGGTGCATGTAGTATCACAGCTCCTCCTTGTGGCGTTTGAGGGAATTACAGCTTTACCACACCAAACTGCGGAGCTCCGAATCGGCAAGGACAAGGTTCTTGATTATGTATCCAGTATATCAATTATATTACTTACACTTAAGTTATTGGACGTCTTTTTTTCTGTCAGCAGTCCTTGAGATGTTGACATGCTTGTAAAACGTGACAGGAGTCAACGTGTATCTAATTAAATTCAACAAATGCAATTAAAAAAGGGACACGTCTGTTTGCATAAGGTCTAAAACAAGACATGAGATCAGGATAGTTGTCTGTGGACCTGTGAGAAAAGACTGTATGAAGGTCAAAACTTTTAGCATAATCTCAATGGTGTTACATAAACTTCATATATAAGTATAAATGAGTGAATACTATCCATCCTTGATGGATAAAGAAAATAAGAATCTGTTTTAAACAGTTTGAAGACTGGTCTGAACTATTTTGGTTATTCAACCCAAGTCCTTATTTTCATGACCACCTCGATAAATAAAAAACCTTTTTTTAAATCAATGTAAAGAAAGCCACAAATATTAATATTTAATATATTACCTTTTGCTTTATTATTATTAGATAGTCACTAGTGCAACAAGACCTTGACAGTGGAGTAAAAATGCTTCAGTGTGCTAAATGAATTCTAATAACTGAGCTTCATTCTATGAGTAAAGTAGCCTTTTACTACATTTTGAAACTTTACTTGAACTTCAAGCATTTGTAGCACTGCATGTCTGTTTCTAAGGTGAATAGTGCCAGCTCAGTGATGGGGTGAGTAAAGAGAAAGAATTGGTCCTGGTCTGATTCATTTATAGATTGAGTAGATTTAGGATACCCCCCAGGGCTCACCAGTCACTTTGTAGAAGGTTTGTCTTTTCTCTTCACTCCCCATTGATCAAACATGTGACGCATGTCCTGGTACTTTACTGGAACTGCACACTTTTCCAGTCAGATGGGGCTAAACGGGAGGCAGGAAGGAGGAGATGTGCTCTTATGAAGTCAGTTTAAACTCAGAATAATGAACTCTTTGGTCTGTTGCTATGGTGGCACAGTCATGATGTCTTTCACTTACAGTCCTCCTCACGCAAACAGCCTGCAGTAGTTTGTAATTTTTCAGGATTTCTGCTCTTCTAAATAATGTTTGCTGGTTCGCCTGGGACCAGACTGAGCTGATCAGAATGAGCTGGGAACACAGTCTCAGCAGAACTGACTAATTGAACAGTTTGTTTTTTACTCATGTTTCAGTCTGTACTTGAGATTGTACATTTTAGAAATTTAAAGCACAGAGGGGACTCAAACAGCACTAAGCAATTTCTCTCTCTCTCTGTATATATATATATATATATATATATATATATATATATATATATATATATATATATATATATCATTACATCTTAATCAGTTTCTGCTGCCACTGCAAAGAAATTACTCACCAGATAGTGAGAACAGACATAGTAATGGCTGAATGATGTGATGTCAAGTGCTGAAATACTTTGAGGGCAAATGTGAAAATGTTGCTTATGTATTTGATTTATCTGATAGTTGTTGAATATTTATTTCATACATGTAAGTTTAAATAAAAAAAACATAACACGGTAAAAGAATACAATGCATAGCTGATAGTGAAGACTGTCACAGTTTTTCAATGAACTTTGCAGATAGATTTAAATAACATGTCCCAAATGGGTCAGATCCTTTATAAATAATAAAAAACAGGGGTATTATATATATATATATATATATTGTTATAATCAGACATTAAGCATATATACAGTACAGTTCCTTCATTCCCCACTAACACTTCTTAAAGAGCAAGATTTATTTTTAGACCTTTAGGACAGACTGGATCCATTTATTGGAAACAACTAAGCAGGATATTTAAAGAAGGCTTGATACCGATCAACTAGCTGCAACCAAAAATTCATGTTGTCAGCAAACAAACGATTGCAAAATATACTTAGCAAGTTATTTAGATTAGAAAATGTAATCAATAAAAATTCTTGCTCATTTTACTTCTTAACAACCTTTTTTCAAAGCTGAATAGGTGTTTAAGTATACTTCCTTCCATACTGATAAAGGGTGTTTTTTCTTTTAAATTTATTCCAAGCATTGTTCAAAAATCCACTCGCTGCCACAATACCGCCTCTGGAATCTCAAACCTCTGCGTCCTCATTTAGAGTAAGGGGAGGGAGGGCAGACATGAACAGAGGTGCACTGGATGGCCGGGGGACCCGTTTGTTTTGTTAGCTGTGTGTGCTGCTGTGAGGATGGCTTTCATCATGTGTGTGAGTGTTTGGTGAGACATGTTTCCCGTCTTATCACAGGCCTTCACTATCTATCCAGATAATCTGTGAATGTTGAGCAGAGGATTACTGAGGATTTGTTCAGAACAAGGTGATTCTCAAGTTGTAGGTTGTCCTGAGTCACCAGTAAGGATCAAGCAATGCTTGTGTTGTGTAGAGCAGAGACTATCCTTAAGCATCCTTGCAATGAAAGACAAAGCAGCAAATCCTTCAATACTCAAACGGCTTGAAGAGAGAGAGAGAAAAAAACTTAGATTTTTGCAGTAAATTAAGTAAAGGGGGCGGGGGATCTAAAGAAAAAGCACAGGGGGTGTTTCTTGCCCCTCTCTCCCCCTTTTTTCTCTCCCTGCTGGTCGCCTTGGTCACAATTGCATAAACACTACCCTCACACACACAAACACTGACGAAGGCTCAGTCCTGCTATGGCCACCACCACCAACACCACAGAGGAAAGCTCTTTGGTCTCCCCGGCCATCGAAGCACTCCAGCAGCCTGACTTGGAAACTAGCATAGAACCCGACTCAGCAGTAAAGACTGAGCCCAGAGAGGCCCGATGTGACAGAGAGAAGGAGGATGAAGAAGAGGAGGAAGGAGTAGGAAGTTGTGCTGAAGGGCCAGAGGATGCAAAAGGGCAGAGTTTGGATCCAGAGTGGGTGGAAGAGAGGTTCAGGATCGACAGGAAGAAGCTTGAAACCATGTTGTATGGTGAGTGGTATAAGGTGAACTCTGGTTATCTTCTTCATAATTTTTGTTCCCACGTTCTGCGCCATGAGCTTGTCAACAAGTTGTTCAGGTTGATTGCTGTCATGGCCCCCCTGCATGCAGTCCTGCTATCCAACTCAGCCTATGAGCCTGTCAGGGCCTCCAGCTGGCTGCACCCTTGTTGTTCCCATCAGTAACTGCCACCTCCTCAACTCTTGTTGCTGTATCATTGTGATTTATGACCTGCAGTGGCTTATGCATTCACAAGTCCTTTTTGCTATTATCATTCCTGTCTAGGAAGCAGAGGTAACTGCCTCTGTTAGTTATCGCTGCTTGGCAGGTTTATGACAAATGCCTCCCTCGTGTCACAGGGGAAATTCTCTGACTGTGTGCTGCTGCAGCAGATTATGTTTGCTCATGATGGGATGGTGCTTGAGTGAATTCAGTTCTGGTAACTGTTGCTTGTTTTGAATGTGTGTGCAGCTGGGATTTTGCTTTTGGGGTTGTTTGGACAACCTTAGACAGGCAGTAAATATTATCATTTTCTGTAATAAACTGGCATGCTAGATTGGACACTCCTAATTTTTTTTACACATTTCATCTTGGATTTGTAGAAGTTGCTTAATTTCTTTAGTATATTGGGAGGTATTTATGTCAGCAAAACGCTCCTGATGTGATTAGCTGTGACTTCGCTATTTGTGGTTGTCTTTCCCAACCACCACCTTCTTGCTCCACCCCAAACTGTTCCCTTTCCATTCCTTAGCTTTGAGCAGCGTAACCCATAGAGATGAGGGGAGGGGGTGAGGGCGTTCCTGGGGCTCCCTCTGAACCCTGTAAATGTCACCATGGAGCAATGGCCTTTTAAAATTGTTTATATTCCCAGAAAGCTCTTGTTCCAATTGCTTGGCAAATTTCAACCAAGTGAACTTTTAAATGTTGACTTTGCACACTTTGCAGTAAATAGGACAAAAAAGAGCTGCCGACCAACAGAACCTGACAGATCACACTGCAGCACAATTTACATTTTATCTGTATGTTGCCTGTATTCACCTACTGTGTGTTTTTCAGCTCCAAAGCAAAAAGACAGTGAGACTGGAGAGGAGTTTTTTGAGAGAGTGAGTAAAACTTTCACGGAAACTTTTTATTCATAAACTCAAAGATGAAACAACAAAGAAAATCCAATTTGCTCTCCTCTGTAATAATCATTGTTGCTTAAAATCCTTAGTGAAAACATCTCTGCTGCAGTTTCAATATTTGTTTCAAACTCTGCATTGACTCATTAAAGTTTTCATGGAGGTGATAATTGCAGTCTTTGAAATGCAAATGAGGCTTTGTATTCTTAGAATGGATGAGATCTACGCATGTGTGTGTTCTGATTGTGCATACAGTGACAGCGTTTCTCGTGTGTTTCCGTAGATGATGAGAGAAACTAACACTCAGGTGAAATGGCCATCCAAGCTGAAGATAGGGGCCAAGTCAAAGAAAGGTGAACGAGTCTTTATGCTTCATTCTATCACCGCCACCCCCCCCCCCCCCCCCACACACACACACATATATATATATATATGGCATTCAATCTCCTATTTCCATCTAGATCCCCATGTGAAAGTGGAAGGGAAGCGAGCTGATGTTATGGTAGCCAAGAAGAAGATACTAGAAGTGCTGGAAACCAAGGTGAATGAATTTATAAATAAACCTGTGAATGCATGCTTTTACACCCCTGATGACAATTTGTTTGCTTTTAACGTGTGTTTAACGTGGCAGGTGTGTTATTATTTTAGAAAGACAGATGAGTATAGATTGTTAGACTTTGTTGGAGCTGGGTTCTTTAGGGAGAATAATAATAATAAAAAAAACTGTTCCAAACCTCCAAACAAAGGCACTCCATTGTATATAAAATGTGTGGCTTATCTTAAATGTACTGATTAAAATAAGCCCATGCCTTGCAGTAAGTGCCTTCTCCATGACATTAGGTAACGCCCTGCAAACTTTTCTAATCAGTCCATTTAGGAGATAGCAGTTTATTAAAGACATTTTAATCCAGTAAGTGCTTCTGTTTGGACATTCTTATAACTTCATATTTCCTCATAAATTATTTGTTGCTGATGTAAAAGTAGTAAAGTTTATTTCATTGTCTGTGCTTCCAAGAACATATAAAGTCAAGTGTGGACATCTGCATAAATGACATCAGTGTTTGTATGAAAACCAGGTAAACAAAGTGACTCTGAAAATGGATGTGGCCTATACAGAGCACTCCCATGTGATTGGAAAAGGTGGTGGGAACATCAAAAAGGTGATGGAGGTCACATCCTGTCACATCCACTTCCCTGACTCCAACCGCCACAGTGCTACAGGAGAGAAAAGCAACCAGGTAGCAAAGTCACATTTAAATGCACCACCAGCTGCTGCCATGGCAGGGAGCAGATTTAGTTTTATGATGTATATTTTTCTTATTTCTGTAAGGTCTCCATTGCTGGGCCCATAGAAGGGGTGGAAGAGGCCAGAAAGAGGATAAGAGTGAGTAAGATATCTGAACAAGGACTTTATTTATCTCAACATTCAACTTTTTCACAACTACCAGAAACACAAATCAATTGAGTGATCCATTGGATGCTGGCAAAAATACTGTTTAATTTTTAAAACTGTCCCCTATATGCTGTCTATTTTCTAGGACCTCCAGCCACTGTCTCTGACATTTGACCTGCCTGTAAGTCTGGTACCCCAGGCTCTTCCAGATGCAGGTTCACCCCTCATCCAGCAGGTGGTGCAGACTTTAGGAGTGAACGTTAGCTTCAGGACCATACCGCCTCAGCCTCAAACTCAACCTTCCTTTTATGGAAGCTGCTGCACCATCTGGGGTCTGCAAGGCAATGCAGCTGCTGTCAAGGTCAGTATGAAAGATTTCACTCCAACAAGTTACAGTTTCCACACAGCAGATTAAAATCAAAATATCCTGTGTTATGGGATGTCATGACAGGCTTGCATATATCATTAATACAGAAGGCAACCTGCATCTTGATGGAGCTCCTGCTTGGATCAGAAGCCACAGGTGGGGCGGTGAGCAGCCAGCTGGATGTCACCTCTCAGCAGCATCTCTTCCTTCTGGGACAGAATGGTGCACACTTTCTAAGTGTTATGCATCAGACACAGACCCAGATCATCCTGCCGGATCTTAGTGCTCCTCAGAGTCCTCCCTCACTGCTCATTCAGGGCAGTCCTGACGGAGTGTGTCTAGCTCGGCAGCAGCTCATGGTATAGTGGGATTGTTATAGCTTTCAGGGGTTAAAATAACACCTGCTTAAGGGGAAGCAGGTGTTATTTTATCCTAAAACCTTTATTTTTTTCATGTCTGAATCTTTGCGGATTTGTAGATCTGTATACTGCATTTCTCTTTGCTGCTATAATAATAAAATCCTTCTCATTTTCTTAATCTTTTTTTCATATTCATCCAGGACTGTCTGCCTGTGTGTTTGATGTTTGACATGCGCGAAGATGGCGAGGCAGATCCCTGTAAACTGGCTCAGATAATGCAAAATCTGGGTGTCTTCATTAGCGTCAAGCCCAAAGTAAAACAGACCAGCAAGGTAGGTGTAACACAGCTGCTTGAGGTACTATCTTAAAAAAAGAAAAACAATAAAAAAAAAAAAAAAATAAAAAAAAACTGTCAGTCCCGTGTATTTACAGGGGATTCTGCCTGGCACCAAACTATGGAGTTTATGATTATGTATTAAATGTGCACTGGGCTGAAATATTTACTGAAATATTTCTTATAAAAATCTCTTCACTTTAAATTTTCAATGTAAATCTATTCTTCCCCTGTGGATTCATGTGCTGCACAGAGTTGAATACTGATGGAAACATCTGTGTTGATGTATATTTATCAGTCTGTGGTGGTGAAAGGTCTGGAAAGGAACATCTCCTGCCTTTATGAGGCCCGCTGTCTGCTGCTGGGACTAGATTCCTGTGAGACCGCCAAGCTAACAGGAGTGAAACCTGACCTAGTGCTTCCTGGCAGTGGTCTGACTAACTACTGGCTCAACATGTTGCTGCAGCAGCTTCGTCTCTCTGAGCAGGGTGAGCATACACACATATGCGCTTGTGCAGATATGTTTCTATCCAAAAATGGAAGAAAGTGGAAAGCTTCTCTGAATTTCATTTTATAATTTAACTTAGACTGATTCATCTGTACACAACCTGTACCAAGTTTGATCAAGTCGAGCTTTGGAAGTTTACTTTTGTGTTGACGCTATTCACTTTAGTCAGTCATTTATTACACTTTCATTTACACATAATGGCTAAGTGAGAGCAATCTCTCTTTTACAAGGATGTTTGATTTACAAACACTGTGCTTTCATTTATGTTGTACAAAAGTGGAGCCAGGATGGAGAAATGTGTTTTGTAACTTGCACAGTACAAGTATAAATCAAATCTACAAGTCTGTATGTGCAGATAAAATCAACAAGCATTGATCAAATCTTTGAGTTTGAAGAAAATCTACAAGTCTGCAAGTACAAATCAATATTGCAAATCTGAAAATACAAGTCAGTTCTTTGAGTTCAAAGCTATTTTTCTTCTTCAGTTGAAAATATGCTTAACTGCACTCATCTGTCATATTTATCTAATCACTAACTAATCGTAGAGAAAGATTATGTCTGCGTGTGCAACCAAACTTTAATACTGTTTGGCAAAGTGGTGCTATTGTAGAAGTGGCTTGCACTCAAAAATATGATCTGAATCCACTCCTGTAGATTTCAACTGTTTTAACACATACATTCATATATGCAAGTAACAAAACACGTGAACACCTTACATTATAGAAGTTACTAAACATTTCTCTTTCCTAGTTTCATTCATTTTCATCATTGTGGTAATAATTTCTTTCTTTTGGTTTTAAGAGAGCTGTGTTTGCCATAATTCTTTTCCATCAGTTTTTGAAAGTGGAAAGACAAGAAAGGCAGAAACAGCAGAGAACAGAAACAAATATGGGCTCCAAGGTTTGTCACTGGAGCAAAAACTCAGCATCGGTACATGAGTGGGAGTAGGTGCCCAATTAGCAACAATGCTTCATATCTTAGCTTTATTATATTTATTTATTTTTGTAAATTTCCAAGTGTGTTTTTGAAATATTCTGAGGATTTTTTCAAGCATATGCAGAACATACAGATGGACACTTTTTTTAATGAGTTTTTTTTTTTTAATATGCTAATGACACAATATGCTAATACAATCATATATATCATTTCTCCCCTCTCTGACCAGGCTCTGCACCTGCTACAACTACAGAGTTGTCTGGTACTAAACCCCGACCCTCACCTCCACCGGGCCTCACTTCTCCTACTGAGGAGGGCAGGACGGGGCTGAAGGGGACAGAGAGTCGGCCGCTGGAGAAGGTCTTTAAATGTTAATGTTTAAAATGCTACCAGATAAAAGATTGTGAATTTTCCCTGATAAAAAAAGACTTGCTTTTGTCCTCTTCCTTAGATCCTTGAAAATGAATATCAGTCTGGTCAATCGGAGGATGAGAGCTCAGAGGTTGTGGTGATGTCATCAGCTGAGGTGTGTGATGCAGTGAACTGCAGCATCAGCAGGATGGGGTTGAACGGTCGGAGGGGGAGTCTCCAAAGTCCAGAAATCACTAAGATTCTCAGCCAGGGTAGACGGCATTCGACAGGGCAGGCGCTAACATACAGGTGAGCAATCCCAGACGTTTGCGACACTTCCTGTTTCAGATATCCTTTGATGATCTTTCCTTGACATTAAACTAAGTGGACCTACGTCAAAAGCCAACTCATAACTTAATGATTAAACGGTGAACCTTATGAAGACCAAGATGATGCATCCAGATGGAAGGTGAGTCATCACTGTGAAGAGATTTTGTTCCCAATGCAGAGTGATTAATATAGGTGCTCACACACAACTACCCACCCACACACATACATATACTTACATGTTCTAGATCTGTCAGCACATGCATCTTGCAAACACAGAAAACCACATCAGACAAAGAGAATCTGTTGACTTCATCTTAATTTGCCATTTTGGAGCTTTGTAAATACGACAACTTAGCAGAGCCATGCAGTTTTATTACTGCTTTAATACTACATGCTTTACTACATTCTTTAATTGAATAAACTTGGTATATGTAAAGCATCATGACATTGTCTTTGAAATGCCCCTATAGAGCTGCTGCTGCTACAGTAATGAGGGGATCAGATGTTTCATGCAGCCATTGCACTTTCACCTAACCTTGTCTCAAGGTGTGTGTGTGTGTGTATGTCTCATGAATGTGCCAGATTGCTGAATGCAGAGCCTGAAGGAGGGAGGAATGAGTGGAGGAACAGCCTGAGGAGAGATGTGGCTCTGGCTGACATTGTTAATGCTGACTCATCCCAGGCTGAGGTGAGGAAAACAGGAATTACAGGCTTGTTTTTTTGTTGTTGTTTTTTTATGTTTTTGTTTTTGTAAGTTTTCTGACCAAATCAAGCCATTCCACCCATGGACAACCTCCCGATTATGAGTAATTCTTAGTATTGAGTCATTAAAATCTCCCTTAAAAGCTCTGTTGGATAGTACATGAACAAGAATAGGAAGAGACAAGATGAAGTCATTAATATTTCAAATCAAAATAAGATAAGATTGTAAATAACAGGACCCTTTTATTTAGATGATTATGTAATCTACACATCCTTGACCCTGGTGGAACTTGATTTCAGGAACCAACTTTAGTGTTTGTTTTCTTCACTTGTCATCTCACTTTCAAAGGTTACCGCAAGGAGGTTTAACAAGTTTACCGCTGCAGCAGCAGGAACTGTTCTTTCATGCAAGTGTTTGTTCCTGCTGTAAATTAGTTTCCCACTGCATATCCTGAGCAACCATAGGGGGAAAAAAATCAATTTCATGCATTATTTACCTTCTCTATTTGTTGTTTGTGCTTTGTAGGATTATGACTATGAGAAAAAGAAACTGCTGGCTACCAGAGGTTAGTACTCCTAAATGTTTTCCAGGTTTCAGATTTTTTTTTTTTTGTAACCTGTTTATTGATACAGGAGATATTCTGCAGAATAATATGTTAACATCCATTGTACAGGAGGATTTGGGACCAAAATTTCCAGATAAGTGTTGGTTTTTAAGCAGAAGAGAGCAGAGATGGCAACACTAAGTAGTAGTTTGCTTTGTTGTAAAAGTTTAGTCAAATTTTTGTTGAAACAACTTAAAGTCATATGATTAAACTAGATATATTGGCCTCCTTCTGTTTATATAGGAAAATTATGGAGGTAACAGACTGATATTGTAAGCACAGGAGGGCATTTCAGCACTACAGATGCCAAGACAACTGATGAGGGGGACCTGTTTATGAGCTGTGCTGTGCCAAAGTTATAATATACTAATACTGGGACTCCCACACTATTCACACTGGGTGGATACTCAATGCAGACACACTGATACACACATACATACATGTGTCTGCACTGATACACATGTTGCAAATGCTGCCTTATCCATCATGCAGAATGAGAGAAACTGAGGAGACCTGCAGCCAAATGGTACCAAATTCCCTCTGTTGTTTTATAGGATTATAAATTAGCACATTCAATGGGCCATCTGCCTCACATAGCTATTAAGATACCCATATGCCAGTATATGAATGGGTCTTTACTCACAGATGCACACAAGCACATGCAAACCAACCGGAATAATCCTGTGGATATTACTCTTGGTGTGGAGTGTTGTTACCATTTTTAATCACACATTCACACATGGAGGAAACCAAGGGTTTGTTACTAGACTGTGTATTCCAGTCTCAGCAATCTGTGTTTTATAGTGTGCCACACTCTGGCTATAAGTAATGATTAATTATTTAACACATAAACCTATGCATTTCATTATGAATATGGTTATTGAAGAATCAGATTTCACTTACTGACAAAGATGACAGTATCATTGTTTTTAAAACTACTTTTAATACTACTATTAACATCTTATAGGAATGTTTTTTTTTACCTGTGGGTAACAACCCTACTTTTTCCCTCTTTGTGTTTGTGCTGTATGTACTGTCAGCCATGCAGAGGAAGCCGGTGGTCACAGAGGTGCGGACGCCTACAGACACCTGGAGCGGCCTTGGCTTCTCCAAATCTATGCCCGCCGAGGCTGTTAAAGAGCTCCGCAACATCAGCCGGCGCAGCTACAAACCTTACCTCAGCACCTGTAACAATCAGCAACAGGTGCAACAAATCTGAAACTGTAAACAGACTTAGAAGTTATATTTGTCCAAATCATAACTGTTTCATCAATAATTAAAATTTAGCTGCTTTCACTGAATTCATTATTCTGGTTTTTTCCCCCAATTTTCTTTTTGCTGTGCTTGTTTCATTGCACTGCAGCTTCATTTATTGCTTTTACCCTCTAACAGTTTGAGATATTTATTTTTCTGTGTGGTAAGCCTGCAAATTTGCATGCTCAGTTGGCTCTGATACCATTGTCACAGTCAATGCAGTTACTCCACTGCAACATGTATACCTGACATATTCACAGCTTTTTATAAACACAATGAATTTCAGCTCGGTTGTGAGAGTAGAAAGCAGGCGCACTTAGGCTTTAAAGAAGAAAATACATTCCTCAGATAAGATAAATTTTCCTCTGAGATTCAGAGAACTGAGAAAAGTCTGACTTTTCTTGTCACATGGATAACCAAAGGGGTGAACGAGCAGGTTCAGAAACATGAAAAATGCCCTTTTTCTTTTTAAATCTTGACAGAAAAGTCCACACACATGTTAAGAGTTTGTGAGCACTTGGAGCCATTTGCCAGATGAAAAGAGAGAATGATGCAGCATAAGGTGGTGTTGTTGGTTGAAATGTTTGTAGATGAGAGAGACAGGAGTTCATCAGTAACGCTATCTACATTTCTCTCTGCATTTAGTCGTGGGCTGCTCAGACAGGAAAGTTGTCTAACGGCAGCGACTCTGAAAACTGGAGGGACAGACGAGGATCCACAACCCTTCCTGTCTCCTCCTCTTCCCCTTCTTCTTCATCTCCATCTTCTCCTTCTTCACCTCCACCAGCCTTTTCTACTTCCTCCTTTCCTGGATTTACATCCTCAATGAATAGGAGCAGAAGCGACAAACCCTGTAAGTGGCACCTGTGTGGGCTCATTGAGGCTTGACAAATCTCACTGCATGTTTTTCCCTCAGGCACTGTAAACCTTCACCTCTGAAATTTTTTATGTCTAGCGGAGAGTTTTGTGAGCAGCTGCTATTTTGATGGCATGTGCTCATCCAGAAGGGCATCGACCTGCAGCCAGCGGAGCCCCTCCCCAATGTTGACAGATGATCTGTCCGAGCTGCTCAGCCAACTTGGCCTTATTAAATACATTGATGTGTTTGAACAACAGGAGGTAAATGCATGCGTAAAGGTGCAGTGAAAATAACATTCCTCATTTAATTCATTATCAATTACTCAGGCAGGGGACTAGTTTTGATTAACTAGATAGCTGGACTGCACACTCTTTCTTTTAATCCAGCCAAAAAAAGTAACGCATTAGGAATGACAATCATGATATGGCTGTGTGTACTCACATAGATTGACTACCAGACATTCCTCACTCTGTCCGATGAAGATCTGAAAGAAGTCGGAGTCTCCACCTTCGGAGCCAGACGCAAGATGCTAATAGCAATCTCAGGTGAGAATCTGCTTTCCTGTAGCTTAAAGTCATATGTGTTTCTCCATCTGTCAAGGTGGTGGGATGAGTTTGCCTCATCTCGTCAAATAATTTGTCCCCTGAGTCAGACCTGAACAAGAGCAAGAGGAGACTGTCAGATACACCTGCAGTGAAGCCTGGCTACCTGGAAGGGGGTGCAAGTGGCAGACTTCCACGAATCATGGATGTGGAAGTTGCAACTCAGAGTAATCGCTGGTGAGAGGAGACAGGAACCATCTCTGAGATTCACCTAATGTGGAGACTGTAATTATGCAGTGACACTGCCTCCAGTAAAAAAGCCTCAACTGCTTTTTATTTCCCAGAAGTGGAAAAGGATGAAATTACCCCGAAGAGCAGCAAATGTTATGTATTTAAATCCAGTGCCTTCATTCCACAACCATAATCCAAAGCTTTTATATGTATAATTCAAGACAAGGAGGATTTTCCTTCCAAACCCGAGGCTTCACATGCTGAACACGTGTGTAGTATTTGTTGGAATAAAGTGCCTTCCTCATGTAAATTCCATACTTTGACCATGTTAACTAAAACATATATGCAATTGTAAATAGATATTTTTTTAAAAAATGACATTCCAGTTTAATAGTGATGATAATTAAAATGTTGTGGTTAAAGTTTATCAATGAAGATTGTGCCTTTATTAAAGAGTAGACATAAAAGATAATAATGCCAGATTTATTTCAGGGGCAGTGCAGTTATATGATCAGAGCCTTAAACGTATGAGCCACTAGGATGCAGCTCAGCATGAAATTATCAGTAAAAATCTCTAAATAACAGCTGCAGCATGAACTAGTCGCCTACTCACAGCTATGTCCACCACCAGAGGGCATCAGTGGCACTTAGTTTCTAAATATTGGCGTTGCATTAAAAATGATGGACGTGTTTCAAAATGAAACTGTATTCTAATTCCTGGTGGACAAGGTGGAGTTAGTTCTTAAATTTCTAAAGGGAGCAATCAGATTCAGACAAACATAAATAAAACAAATACATATTTTGAGTGTTTTCGACTTCTTGCCTGAATGTTTCATCTTGATTTATTGTTGCTGCCAGAAATGATTAATGTATGAGTAAGAGACTGCACCCGGCCAATGAGTGTTATCAGAGGGTCATAATTTGCAAATTTAAAATCGTGTTGTTGGGAAACGTCGAAGTGAGTGATCCAAGATACCTCTGCTTGGGGGCATGCAGGGGTCTGATCTGCTCAGGGACTCCACAAGCTGGCTGGTTCAGTGGTAGCCAAGCATGAAAGAGAGAGTGAGTAGAAGTGGTGGGCTGTGACAGATTAGGGAGAGATGATCCCTACTTATTACAATGTCTATGCCAATTACATTGGCAGGCTTTAGACCAGATTCTGGTCCTCTTGCTCTGGAGCACTGGTGGATTTGCAGCCTTTCAGGTAGTTAATTGCACTCCTCTGGGGCAGCGGGTCTAAATCGGTTTGTGATCACACAGCTAGAATGAAAATAACCAGTAAAATGAGTGCTGCTCTGAACCATCACAACTTTGGAAAGCCACTTGGACTTTTTATCTCTGGAGTGGCAATCTATATATCACATATCTACATGGCCTGGACACATGTAGATATGTGAAATATAGCTGTGATCAGACTCCATTTGGAATAATTTGAGCCAAAGATGGAGAGCCATTTATCAGTGTAAGGTATTGATCAGGCTGGTGCACTAATAACAGATACTGTAATTCATTAGATTTAAAGTATAAATCAGTACAGATATAAGCACACTAACCAAAACTGAAAGTATCTATTTTCAACAGGTATCCCCAAGGACAATATTTGTTCTTTGGAGAAATTTATTCAAAATGTCAACACACGTCATATGTCTTCTGCATTTATTATGCAACAAATATATTAACCTGTCATCAAGGAGGAGTCTGAATTGTTTTACATTTCACTGAAATCTGTTGATCTGTCACATGGTAATTTGTGTCTCTGTTGGAAACTACAGCATTGTTGATTAATGGAATAATGGGACATTATGGAAAATGTTTATTTTCTGCTAAGACTAAGAAGGTTAATTAAGATGGTCTGTCTGCAGATTAACTTAGTAGGAGAAAACAGCAGGAAATACATAGCCAGACTATCAATAGGTGTCAAAATCCCACCATCTTGTTTCAAGCCCACTATCTCAAAAACTGTAAGAAGCAGGAAACATAGAAATGTTGGTAAAAACATTCAACGCTCTTAAAGCACAATAATAACCGTGAGTAGAAAAACCAAATTCCCATTTGTTACAAAAATCACAACCAATTATACTGAACCCTGCTTGTATTCATCACCAGTCTCCATGGAGACCTTGGATCGATGGGAGGATCCGCCCAGCATGGAAGCCGTCTGTGGAAAATAAAGAAGCAGGTAATAGAGAAATGAAGCAGAGCATTGAAGTGCCCAGAGGATAAAACATAACCACGCATTCCCCCTACTGTGATGTAGATGAAACTTCAGGAAAGTGAGGGGGAAAAAATAGACTGTGTCGCACACACACACACAATAAACTGCAATCTGATCAAAAACAACTATAGGATTTGGGATTATTAAAATATTTCCAGCATATTGTTCATGATACCTTGACTGAATTATAAATGCAGCTTCTAGCTGTTGTTTCTGGAGAAATGACAGCAAGAGTAACCAAGTAGAATTCATATAAAGTATTCTGCAGACTGGAATAATGTAAAAAAAGACAAATGGAAAGCAGGGGATTTAATGGAAAGTAAATTAATGAAGCATTTTCTTACCACTTATATCAAATAACCTTATGATACACGATCCATTTTCCTTGGCTTGAAATTGATTAAACACCCTTCACATGTATAAATTGATGCAGACAGTTAAGCTAGCCGTTCTCTTTGACAGTGTGTGTTGTGGACTGCTGAATAGGCTTTTTCAAACCAGAGGATTCAGTTGTCCTTTAAGCCTCTGATTGTTGGTACAATGTGTTTTATAGTGCTGAGTTAGCTGTTCCAAGCTAGAGGGGTCATCTGTCCCATTAGCCCCCGATATTACAAAAACACTCATTAAGCTTTCATGTTCTTTTAGTCGCTGTGGGCTTTGTTATTCTCCTCTCTAAGGAAAATGATAAGAGTATTCTTTTAGCTGCTACCATTTATGTCTGCTTCTAAGAAGGGATGCTGCTGTCTCAAGGTTGGTAAAGGTCAGAAATGATGGAGGGATTTCAATGTTCCACTGCAGAGAAATTCAGGTTTAAGAAGAAATATAACAAAAAACATAGAAAACTTATTTAAATGCCTCTGTGGCTTCAAATTGAGGCAAATGATTTTGCTCATTTTCCTATAAGATGGTCAAATAAGATTATATGTGTGAGGCAGAAGGTGGATATTGAGAGAACAAGACACAAGTGGACACAGGCCTGTAAGGTTCAAAAGACACTTGGTGCCACTTTACTTAAATTTTCAAAGTTACAAAGAAAAGTTCACGTAGTTGACATGGCGAAGATTTCAATTTCAAATCACTGAACATATCCAATGTCGGGAGGCAGAGCAGAGTCTTGTCTCTGCTTGACGTTCTATGTCCTCCCAGCTCAGGAGTAGCCTCTCCTCTAGTGTCCATGCACAGTCAAAAGGCCTCAGCAGGGCCTACTGAACAAATTGAAAAAGAACAGATTTGCAATGCAGGTCTTGCAGTTAGCTTTTCTACCCCACTATCTCTCTGCAATGCAACTTGCTACCTCCTGAGATTGGGAGAAGAACCAAAAGGACACTAGACAGCATCAACATAGCAACAAAGTATTGTAGCAGCCAAATAGGCATCACTTCTGATTTGAGATGCATAGAGCTGGACCTGGCCAGGTAAATCTCTCTTTTACAGATACACGATGAGAAACATGCAACAACAACGACAATACAGCATTAATCTCATTGCTTCCTGGGCTTTCTGGAACATTCAAGATCAACAATTAGGTAATTTACAATCCTCCATGAAATAACAGGGAAGGAGCATCTCAGAGCCTGAAACTGTGGCAGCAATTTGGAGAGACATGGTTGAACATTGGAAAGAACCCAACGGTGGAACACAGAACATAAGATAAACTGCTAATCAGCTGGATTTGGGGGGGGGGGGGGGATGTCTACAATCAAGCCTCCCTCAAGAAACATATTTACATCCAATACATCAGCTAATTTATTTGGGCTCACAGACTGACCAGAGACACTGATATGGACATTCAGCAACAGGAAAGAAAGAGGACTAAGATAAAGGGAGTAAAAGAAATAACAGAGAAGCGTTCATGTTTGAAGGAGTTTAAGATTGCAGATTTTGGGAGGGTAGAAGCAGCAAGTGGACAGACTGTGACTAAATTTTGCAGGGGCTTGACAGTTTTAGTTGAAACCGAACAGGCTCTCTGTTTTCTGTCTGAGGAAAGAGTGGAGCACTTGCAAACAAAGAGTTTGTATGAGGTCGACTGAAGAGAGCGATTTGTATGAAGGGCAAGGATTACAAGATCAAGTTCAGGAGCTAAAAGATGGATTGCTGCCAAGGTAACTGGAAAAAGAGACATTGGAATGGCTTCAGATCTGTGTCGAGTTAACGGAGTTTCCTGTGGTCAGCTGATGGCAAAGTGAAATGGAGTGGAGCTACCAAATGTAGCCGATTTCATCATCCTTGTCCTCGTCCTCGTCTTCATCATCCTCGATGGTTCCTCTAGGGTGGATCCTGCCCCGTCTCTTCTTCTGCCGCCCACTTCGCCCGCTCTGTGATGGCTCCTCCTCCTGGTCATCAAGGAGAATTACTGCACCACCGCTGCCAAAATCCCCCGATGTCTCCTGATCCTCGTCTGTAGGTAGATTACCAAAAACACAGACAAACAGATTAGAAGTAAAGAAGTTTCTTGAGTCAAGAAAAACAGGATAAAAAAAAAGGGAATATGGTTTCTGGGATTCCACTGATTCTGCTTTGCACTGCAGTTCGACTGGTTGTTTCAAGTCACATTAAAATGGTTGCAACAGACACTTAAAAATCTCATTTTGCCAGCTCATGCATCCATGCTTTGGATCCAATTAGCAAAAATTGGACTTCATGTGGGCTTTCTTTCTGTCCACATTTTCCAACCTGGTCTGTGATTCAAACAAAGGCCTCAAATGTGTTAGCTTTTCATTTTTCATTCCACTGTTAATATAGCCTAATTGAGCCACTAGTGAGGGTGTAAACTTTTGTTATTAGGAGTTGATCCCTGTAAGTCAACTGTGTGATTGACTGGTAAATTCTGTTTTTATCCAGGCAATAATTAGCAGAAGAGACAAAGAAACAGAACCAAGCCTCCTGTTCATTATTCCTCCATCCAATACAGTGAAAAGCTAGGGGGCTGCTTGTCAGCTAACTTGCTTCAGTGATTTTTGGCTAATGGCTGGTGAATACTGCATCCAGTGTAGTCACAGTGTGAACAGGACTCATTATAGCAACTTATGCTACATGTGTTGTTTTGGAAGTGGAGGAATCTTTTAGAGATAATTTAAAAATAGGCCATTTGCACCTCAGTATGAATGTTCTCTGGTCGAGTGGTACATTTTAGTGTCTTGTGTTTAAGGTATTCAGTGGTGAGTTGCAGTCCTTGTATGCAGGGGGAAATGGGAAAACTCCAAGCTGCTTCAGCCTGAGGCCATTCAGGCAGTTAGATGAGCTTGTTAGACCAAAAACAAAAGACAGCTATTCTAAGTGTGTGTGTGTGTGTGTGTGTGTGTGTGTGTGTGTGGCTAAACAGACACCTCATCAATATTGGAAGCTGCAATTACTAGCTTTAAACCAGACTGACATTCCAGTCAGCTTTAATCTGTGCCTGTGAGTTGACCAACTGGTAATCAGTATAATCAGTATGTCTACCTGGATTCTTTCTTGCTAATTATTGTCCTTTTTCCCCCACAGTGAAACTCCTCAGTCATTGATTTTCAGCAAAATGCTGCTTTTGACTTTCTTTTTTGTCATTTCCTCTGAATTTCTGCTACAGCCTTGCGAAGCATGACTTTGATATGTCAAACTACCAAATTATTCACTATTTTAGTTTAAATGAAAAATTCGCCGGCAGGTTTTGATAACTCTCTTCCACAAGGTACAACTCAGTCTGCACGACAAATTCATATTTCTGGCAGATTTCTTCAGACATGGCTGTCTGCTGACAAGCGTGACAAACATTTCTACTTGACTCCCTAGGTGAAAAGGGTTTTATCAAGTCTACATTTGCATGATATCTGAAGCAAATTGGGTCATATATATAAAAAAAACTCAAGCCTAATTGTATGTGTTTCTTAACTGAGTATAGTAAAGAAAAAGACAGAAGCTTTACTGAACAAAAAAGCTAAGAAAATCTACTAAACCAGGTCTATGTGTTTCTCTGGTATTTTAGGTTTTAATGAGAAGCGCTTGCTAATCTGTAGGAGATTAGAAAATGAGAGAAAAGACAGAAGTTCATTTGCTCTCCTACATGGAAACACTAACAATGAGAAACTGAGATAAATTGGCGCCAGTGGGAGAAACGCTACCAGTTTTGTTGTTCTGCTACAGGTGTGCATGTGTTAATGTGCCCTGTGTGGTCTCATGTGTGTTGTCCTGATAAACTGCTGGTAAAGGACTTTTTAAGCCCCATAAACTCTTTCAGCTTGGCACAGTCTGTAACTGGCCACACACAGCAGCACAGACACACTGTGGATCTTTCATGTGGTCTGCCAGTGTTTAACTTGGTAAACTGTGGCTGGACTTTCAGATCACGTCTGTTTTATTTGATGCTGGTTTAAAAGAAATACGTTGGATCTCATGCTCCTGTTTGGCGCTGTTGGATATTTAACCCTACCTATGCTGCTCAGTTCTCTGCTGCTTTTAATCAGCTTTCTGTCCTTCCTGAATTTTCCTTCTCTGGTACAGAGGAGCTCAGATCCTACAACAGCAATTGCAACTTTATTTACAATGCACTTTAAAAAGCTCCTGGTTTGAGTCTTCGACCTCATAGGAAGAAGATTTTTGGCTCAAGCTTTGGCTGGGCTTGGGTTTGAGCAGTGGTCTTTCTGGAGTTTGCATGTTTTTCCCCATGCATGCATGGATTCTATCCAGGTAATCCAGCTTCCTCCAACAGTCCAAAGACGTGCATGTTTCAAAGCCAAAAAATATTAATAGAGAAATAAAATAAACATAAAATTAACATAACCATGATAATAATAAGAAAGATAAGAGTAAAGTCTAAGATCCTTTTTCTGGAAAACTTGAGTTTAAGGCAAAATCAAACACAACAGACCACCTGTTGGGTAGGACAAGCTCTTAATCATCTATGTTAATTATAATCAATAATAAGCAATCAATATATTAGTTTTGTTGCTGTAGTAGTGACTTTGACATAGTGTCAATGAACATGACAGAAGCTCCATCAATGCAGTGAATGATGTGTCTCATTTAACATCTCTGATTGGCTGGAGCTAAGGGGGTGGTTCTTTTCATTTTATCATGTGTGGAAAGAGGAGAGAATGTTGGTACCGGCTGATGTTACAGCTGCTTTTGGCTAATAGCGGAGCTTGTTTGTTTGTTTGTTTTGGCGTTGTTGTAACCCACAGCAGTCTGTATCTTCCTCTTAATAAATCATCAATACTGAATCACACTTTGCCGTTCTGAAGGAGGTAAAATTTGTGACTTTAGATATGCTGTGATTATAATTAATCATGGGCTTGATTTTTTTTGGTGCCCCCTCTGGAACTTGGTGCCCTACGTGCAGTGTGTGATGCACGTGGTGGGAGTGGCGCCACTGGTACCAGAACATTGGAAAAATTAAAAAAGGGGGACATTTTACAAGTATCATTTCATTCAAAAGACACTTTGTGTGTTATTTTCCACAATTAGCTCGTTTCTTAACCATCCACAGAATGTCTGCATCCCTACTCGCTTTCTCTGTCCCTGAGGTCAGCTGCTCCTGCAGGTACTGAGGTCCAGGAGGAAGGTCAGTGGGGAAAGGGCCTTCTCCATTGTTGCTCCCCGACTGTGGATTAATCAGCCTTTCAGAGAGAGCCCTTCACTGTCCACTTTTTAAAATTTGTCTTAAAACCCTATTTTATTCTTTGGCTTTCAGCCTCAGCAAGACTTACTTTTGTATTAAACTTATTTAATTGGCTTTATTGTGTTGAATTTTAGTTAAGTTTGATTTTTATTTTTATCTGTATCCTGATTTTACTTGCATGCAACACTCTGTTTCAGCTGTAGGTGTTTTAAAGTGTTTTAGAAATTAAGTTGGTATGGTATAATATGGTATGGTATGGTGTAGTCTTACCACAGTTGGGGTTGCCTTGTTTTCTAGAGCCAGCAATCTCGTTGCCATATTTGTCCACGCACCAACACTGGCCTGTGCTGCCGTGACACTGGGTTGGTTTGTAGTAGCCCTCCTCAGTACAGCGAGGAATATAAGAACCTAGAGACAAATTGAGGAGAGAGAAAGAAACAAAAAAAAAAAAAAAAAAAGAAGAAGAAAGAAGAAAGAAAGAAAAAAAAGAGGGTTAAGGGAAATGGGGTATAAAAGATTATATAAAAGGTTATAAACATCATGTTGATAAAAATGGAACATTTAATCTGATCTCTGCTCAGCAGGGGTTACATGCACATGCCCTGAAGCTGCAAACCAAAGTTCTTCTGTATTCACAGAGGGAGATCAACAATCAATTACTGCTGTGAAGGTTGAAGGACAACAACCATACATCCAGCTTAAGGGGAAAGCAGTCACTCTCAATAACACACAAACAAGCATCTGCACTCTCTCTCACACACACACACACACTCCTATTTTCTGTTACCTTCATTTGACCCAGTCGCAGCTCATTTTTCAAGCGTCTTTTCCTTTGAGCTGGAACACTACACAATCTGCCCGCAGGGAACAGGTGACATATCTACGAAATGCCTGGATGTGCTTTATCCTGTTGTTTTAAAGTATATTGTTGCCATGTCCCATTTTAAAATGTGGGAGAGAACTACATTTCTCATTACAGCACGTGTGTTATCATCCAAGAGTATCAAAGGGACAGTGACTGACAGCTGTCACTTCTTCACACTGACCTATTAGACTCGTTCTTCGACTCTGATTCTGGATCTTGCTTTTCTCAGTTTGACAAGGCAGTCCTGCAACAAGAGAGGGTGCAAAATGAGTTAATTAAATGTTTTTTTTTCTGTCCCTCTAAACAACCAAAACCTATAACATCTGTCCTTTAGTCTTGCCACACTTTACTCTAGTTACTTGGTACCATCCTCTAACAGCATAGTAATTTCTTAAATTAGCCACCACGTCTTTAGATTCCTCCATCCGTCCTCTTTAACAGTCCCTCTACAAGATTTCACAGGAGGTTTTCAGTCTTTGTCTGCATCTAATTTGATACCTTCCTTAAGCTATAATTACCTTCAAGCACCACACTCTTGTTTTCCCCATCAGCTCTTGACATCACTACCACTGCACCATGGCTCATGTGGCAGTAATTAACTGTTTTACAATCTGTGTTGTTTTTCTTTCTTTTTTTTTTGTCTTTTTGGTGATCACTGGTTTTAAGCTATTAAGACCTAAGGTGCCCTCTGAGCAGGGTATACTTACTGTATGTTGCATCAGCTTTAAACAGCTTAATAACATGTTCCTTGCACCATGGTCAAGCCATGGATGCAGAGATAATACCAACCTTGTAGAACAAATTTATCATATTATTAGAATTAGAATTAAAAGTGATTCTGAAATATAAATCCAGTTGCATAAAATAGAATAGAATATTTTTACTTTTATTGTAACAAGTACAACATTAAGTCTTGTCCCCAACATTTACTTTATTGCTGTTTAAGGTTTTCTCCTTATCCTTTATGGAAGTACTTAAAGTTATACTACATAAGTTTTCAAACTGTACATTGCTGGGTTTGTCATTGCCCTGCAGTGTCCCAGGGATGAGAAAACACACTTCAGCTCAGCGCATCATATGACAGCTGCTCTATGTTTTATGACCTTACAGGCTAGCAACTGGATATCAATGCACTGGCCTTTTTAGATACGCACCGTGGCTGATTCAGCAAAGAAACCCAAAAGGAAATTATTGGAGGAAGTAAGATAAAAAAAAAAAAAAAAAAAGACAGAAACTGATAGAGCAAGAGATTAGATAAGAGTCAAGATCTGATTGGATTTACAAGCTGGAAGCAGCTGAGAGAAGAGACAGGATTAAAGACGGATGCCCAATAAACGTTTAATTAAGGATGCCACAGTGTGAAAATCTACCAAAGTTCAGTAGTGCCACTTTCAACTGGGTTTAACGCACAAAAGGCCTAAAAACTAAAATAAAGGAATATAATCAGGTGCCTCTCCCAGATGCATCTTAACTGCCGAATATTTAGCCATAAATAAAATAAATCAAGAAAAGTGTTCTCTGACTAATTGTAACTCTTAATGACTGATTAAACTGACTAAATATTTAGATTTTAATTCCACGCTGTCTAAGATTAGTCCTACTGCTTACAATGCAGATGTGCTATTTTCCAGTTAATGACTGCTTTGTGGTTTTATGGTAGAAGATCTTTCCAATCAGTTATTGATGAGTGATGTCCCCAAGTCAACGGTGTGCAGTGCAGTTCATCAAGTCTCAGCTACCCTTATCTGTCAGATGAACATTGAGGTGAGTTCACTCTACACAAGAAAGGGATGATTGCTGCACACTAGGCTTTATGTATTACTATTATAGGCCAAGTAGAAACTATCTCTAATTTAAAGAGGACAAAGACACAAAGAAACTGGAGAGATGACCTTAATTTTTCTTTTAGTTCCAATTGGGAACATTGTCATTAAGCTTTCATATCAACTAGTAAACACAACACACAATACATAACAAATTACTACAGGAGACCCTCATCAGTATTACTTAGATCTGTCCTCTCTCCATTGCTTATCTTGCCTCTATTAAAAACAGCAAAAAAAAAACTGTTTTGTAACCCTTGATCCCTCCTTTGGGTCCCTAACCTTCAGGCTTTTGGAAACAGTAGCACCACTCATTGTTAGACAGCTTGCCATCCTTGAAGGAGTCGCAGGAGTTGAAGAGAGGCTTCATGCACAGCTCATACTTGTCCAAGTAGATGGCACTCAGCTCTGATTGGTCCAGCAGGAGGTCAAAGTTCATGTCGAGCTTGTTGAACATCCAGCCCAGTGAATCCTTACAAATAGGTAAGATGCTGGTATCAAAATCTAGCAGAGAAAACAGAAAGAGAAGAGAAATCAGAAAAGAAATGTTTTGAAACGCAAGAATGTGTCTGAGTGAGTTACAATTTTTTTTTCTTAGTAGCACACTGGCTTTTGAATGTGTGTGTGTGTGTGTGCATGTGTATGTGAATGTTGTCATTGGAAGAGCTGAGATGTTTTCTGACATGTTGACATTACAGAGAACAGAGACGGGTCACTGTCAACATCAGTGCCAGCGCTCATGATGACTGGGAAGCATGTGCGTTCAGCAGGAATGGGTTATCTACACACACACACGCGGGGGTAGTACTCACGTCCGTTGGTGGAGTCAAAGCTGTCAGAGGATTTGAGGTCTCTGTTGGCATCAAGGTGGAGAATTCCAAACCAGTCCTTCAGCCTGGCAGCCAGACTGTGGAGGTCTGCATCACTACAAGCTGCACAGAAACACAAAATAATGAGAAGAGAGGAAACTGTCAATCTGCTGCTTTCATCAGTTAGAAAAAAAATATCCTCGCTTCTTATCAAACTCTCATTTCCTTTAAGTTGTGTTCTGTTACTTTGTTTTCTTTAAATGTTTTTGCTCATCCCACTTCTATCCCTTTGCAAACAGTGTGCGATTGCACATACTCAGCTGCTTCAATCTCAACAGTTGCCATAGGAACCCTATCTGACACCTACATACACAAATATACATACACATGTTGGAGTTTCCTTGTCTGCTGTCATTTCTGTCATTTACGATTTAGCTCTCATCTCTCGTTTAAATGAATGATTTTATTGAAATGGGAAATTCAGTCAGATGCTAAACATTAAAAGACAAAAATATACTTGAAATTGAAATTCAATGTAAAGTAAATGGATGTCTTGCAGTAAGAAGTCACTTGAATGTTGCCTTTTCTTGAGGCAGATCTGCAGGTTTTTTTTTTATGCCCGATCAGACTCTATGGGGCCAAAAAAGAAAGCTGCAAGAACTGCTCTGCATACTGATAGTTGTCCCTATCTCATACCCACATGGATCACTTGCCGAACAATGTATTTAATAATTCATTAATTTGAAAAATGCAAACCAGAAGACAAGAAAACCATCACTTCCTCAGTATTGTTGAGCTGACAAAGTCTACCTGCACTTTGAGCTGACCTCTGCCTCCTCCAGCCTACCTCTGTGTCTCTGTCTGTCAATCTTCATCTTTCCTTCTCTCCTGCATGTGACTGACATGTTTTTCCTCATTCTGTTTCTTTTTAGGACTTGATAAATGTACCTCAAGGGCAAGAGTCATTCTCCACCTTTCGCTGAGCCTGTCAATCCAGACCCTCTAAACTTGTAGTACAGTGCAAAAGGAGGGTTGTTAGTGTTGCTGTTAAATTCCATATGGAACAGAGGAAGTTTCCTGTGGAATATGCAGAAGTTTGGAGTATCTAAACACTAATGTCTACATACATATTACAAGGAGGAAAAAAATCACATTACCAAAATGTGGTGAAATATTAATCAGTCTTTAGTCTATTCAGACAGGAACAGAGCCAACTAACTGCTGAATGAAGACTCTGCAAGCCACACGCAAGAGCATGTTGCACAAATACTAGCTTGATATACAAGCTTTCTCACACACACACACACACATGCAAAAGAAAGGCTTTTAAAGCACACATTTTTCTGCTGAGCTTATTCCAGGATTTTGTTATTTGTTGAGTCATACTCCTTTCCTGTTTCCAAATCATGTCCTGCACCATTCTGTTTATTCACCAACATGCATGCACACAAAATTCCTAATTTGGGATTGTGTATGACTGGTTTTATGAAACAGTGGATGCCAGGAGCTGGAGGACACTGGAGCTGGAGCAGAGGAAACATAACATTTATCTTGCTAGCTATCTGTGTGACACTCCCTCAGGAATTTCAAGGTGGCTGATTCTGTGCACACATGAACGTGTGTGTGTTATAATTGTTTAAGACAAAACAGATATAATTTTAAAGTGCTTTTCATTTCCACACTCTGGAAGAACAAAGGTGGAAAAACACAGCAGTCAAAAATGATCTGTATTCACCTCCAACATGAATTCTCCCACAAGCAGAACCTCAGTCAGTAGCATGTTCCATATTTTTAAACCAAAACTTCTGGAAGGTTTACATGTTTATTTATGACAGTAATTTATCTCCACTCACTTCTTTACCATCATCATCATCATCTTGATTTTGATCCCATTCGTTGCCATTTCCATGTGTCTGATTTGAAAAGTCCTTTTTTTGCCTAAGAGGAATTCTTCTTTGATTTTTTATATTCAATTTCTCTTCCTCCTCTAACTTTCTGTTAGGAGATTCAGTACTTAATGCATATCCCACCTGGTTGTACCTAACCCAGTTTCTGTCCTGGACTTAGAAGACAACTTTGATGAATAACACTCTCTTATTCCTTTCACCTTAATTGCTTTAAGTGCTTCATTTCCCTTTTCTCCTGGCACCCTCAGGCACTGATTTAAGTCCTTCTCCACCTTTTTTATACCTTTATATAAAATGAACTCTTTAAGTTCTTGTCACTTTTAAAAAAGCAAAGAAAGTGAATTCTCTTGGACTTTGCGAAGTGAACCACTTGAGTCTCACTGGACTCCTCTTTCTTTTTTGTTCTTTGTGTGACTGAAATGATTTCAGACAGATTTAACACTGCTACTGCCTGTGTTGAGAACCGTTTTGGAGGGCACTAAGTCAGAAAGGAGAAGCTTAAAACATTCACACACACACACACACACACACACACACACACACACACACACACACACACACACACACACACACACACACACACACACAAATGGAAACAAATCACTGTAATAAAATGGTCTATTATGCAATTTTTACAGTTGAGTTTGAGTATTTGAAGGCTTGTTTTAAAACATGCTGAATATGCATCATTTATATCAAATTCAAATGTCACAATATGTAGTTTTCTTATGGTTGCTTATTGCTGTAAATTACAGCAGCTGTCCACTCTTTGCTTTTTAAAACTTTAATCACTGAGGTGAAAGGATAGATAAATGTTTTTTTAATGTTTTCAATTAAAGGACCTTGCTGAACAGTCACCATTACTTTGGTTAAATCCAAATAAATTATTTAGCAATACGTATTCACAATAACACTTTTCTGTAAAAGGTCCACTATTTTTATGTTATGCTGTGAAGCTATAACCAAGAAGTGATATGAAATATAACAGGTCCAACTGGTGTGTGAAATTCTGACCAGTTCACCATAGTAACCACCAGCTACTGGGAATGAGTCAGCCTCCTGTAGTACAGTAAAATCCATCCATCCATCCATCCATCCATCCATCCATCCATCCATCCTCTACTGCTTATCTGGGACTCGGTTGAAGGTGCAGTCCAAGCAGAGATCCCAGACCTCCCTCACTCCAGTGACCTCCGAAAGGAGCAGTGAAGTGTAACCAAGCCAGCTGAGAGATATAATCACTACACAACTTCTGGGTTTGCTTAGAGATTTACCAGTGGGACATGTCTAACACACCTCGCCAGAGAGAGAAGTCTGCAGGGCAACCTTACCAAATACTCAAACCACCTCAAAAAGAAGAAGTTAAGAAAGAACCAACCAGAGCAGCCATAAGCCTTAAGATGAAGAAATTTTCAGGTCTATTTTTCAATTCCATCAAGAACATTTTCTCTAACCCTAAAATATTAATGCAGGTAAAGCAAACAACTGCTCCTTGGCTGTTACAGCAGGTCCACACCGGCACAGAGGTAGAGATGCTCTGATATGTTAGATTTGCCATCCAATCAAAGCTGCTCTGACATCAAACTTTTACTGTTACATTTAGGACGAAGTGGAGATCGAAAACCAGCCAGCGAGCCAGACACAGAGAATTTTTTTCACTATACATCATAGCTGTGGGCCAATTAACAAACAGGGAATTCAGAGCATGGAATCATCCTCTTATCCTTCTTCTCTCCTTCTCACTTACATTTCCTCAATTCTGCAGTCTGTCATGTCTGAGTTCAGCAGAAGCAGGTAGCTAAAGCCCACAGGACATCAGATTTTTACAGACTGATGCAGAATTAAACTAACAGTTTTATGTGGAAAACACAATAGAGAAAAACTGCCGCCCGGCGTGAAAGATAAGGAGACGTGGATCACAAACATGTACGTACATGCACTCTTTCCCCTGCTTGTTAGATATAAAAGAAAGTAAATTATAAAAAAAAAAATCTGTTTTAACAAGCTAAAGTAAAAAACGTCAAATTTTGTAATACTAAAATGTGACAGGGATCCCTTATTCGATCACAATCAAGATAACCAAGAGAAAATGTAGTTGACCATAATTTTAACTATTACTAAATCTATTTACTATTCAGACATCTTGTCCGTCTTTATGGATGCATCACCAGACTACTGCGAGAAAAGTGAATTTCCTCAATTTCAGATGATGCAAATCCCTCCAAGCTGAGTAAGATATGAGATAAATGTGTCCTCCAGACTTCCTGATTATAACAAGTCAGGAGACATCAGGCCTTGAAATCCTCAATGGCCTTCTTTATCATTTATAAGGAATTAAATAAGTTTGTCCGATAAAAGAGAAGGGGTGGCTCTAATTCCAAACAAAGGAAAGGTGGCTGGTGATCACCTTGAGACTTCAGCCGCTTGGCCTGATCAGATCAAGATGAAAGGAAGACAGACAGGGAGAGGTGGGTGAGACAGAATGACACTTCTTAACAAGGTAATGCAGGAAGAAGAAGAAGAAAAAAAAACTGCAACAATCAGATGGGAGATATGAGAAATTTAGAAGGTCAGATTCATTAAAAAGATACAAGGGCATGTCTGATTTTTCTGTGCCTCAAGCTATCAGCTTTCCAAAGCAATCTCACTGGATGTGAGTTAAGGTTAGCCAAGATAATGATCAGTAATACACTGTGTGTTCAGACAGCGAGGCAGGCAGACATAGTTAAAACTGGAAAAAAAAGCAAGAAAGCAAAAATAATCATACCTGTTCCCACACTCAACCTGTTACATATTGTGGACAGATGGCCATGGAGTCAAATTTTAATGCACAGAGTAACAACTTAACAGGAAGACTTTTTGCATCCAAAACAGATGCGATGAGAGCGGAGCCCAAAATTCTCTGCTACTGACGCCACCTTCAAAGGAAGCATCAATGTAGAAAATGTAGAATGAGGAAATAGTATGTAGATTAAAATGTTTCTAAACAGTTTTCCTGGCATTTATGTGTTAACCATTACTTTCCTCTATTCAATATGAATAATATTAAGGCCTTGAAACTGAGTAGTTTTTAGTCATAACCTCATTGATTTGTTTATGTATGTGAGTTGCGCCTTTAATGTATGGACAGGTTGATAAGAGGAGGAACATCCCATATCATTCAGCATGTGTGTGCGCTTTCTGCATTACTCCAATAAACTTTATTTCCTTGCTATCTTTGCACTGATAAATGAAATATTTCCTCTGTTTCCTGTATTAAATCAGTTACAGAGACCAGATGTAAACAGAAGTGCTTTTCTGGCATTAACGTTTGGTTCATTAAGTAATCAGTGAAGGTTTTGCTGCCTTTTTACCATCAGCATGTGGAAATTACAACATTTTTCAAGTGCACATATGACTGACTAATTGAATCATTCAAGTCATTCATTTGTTTCTTTTCCCCCTTACTTGGCTGGTTAAACAAAGAAAACACCAAATTGTTTGACTAATCCATATCTTTTGCTTTCTTTTTTAATGGAAGGATTTAAAAGCAGTTTCAATAAGAAGCACTAAAAATGCTTTACTGGCATTCCTCGGCAATCCTCACTCTGATGAGCACTCTGAAGGAAATCTCTGAACAATTGGCATGTGTTAGGAGAGGATAGGAAGTGTGGAGGCAGAAGCGAGGAGAGCACAGTCTGTCCTCCTGTGTGCTCTCTGTTGGTGCTATGAGACAGAAAAGCCAGGAAAAATCTAATTTAGTTAGCTCTTTGTTCTGTCCATGTCTTTGTTCCACAGTTAAATAAAACACTTTTATTTCAGTCTACAGTGACAGTAGACTTTACACATGATAACCTGCTGGATCATTTTATGCCAACTCGAGTCAATGTTTTCCAAGAGAAAGTGTTGATGTTCAGTATCACAGCAGCGCTGCCTCAGGGGAGATGACGGATCAAATTTCATCTCAACGCATCTATGTCAACATGTCAACCTTTGCTAATAATCAGACAAGCAGATGTAATAGATATCTAACAATCCAAATGATCTATTAACATATGCACTTAACTTGCAGTTATGACTCGTTTCTTTTTCCTTTTCTTTTTCGTTTGAATCTCAGCTGCAGACCGAATGAGGATTTGCATTTGGGTCCAGTGTAAAAACTAGGAGAAGGGTTAAGCTCCGTTTGCAGAGATACATCCTTTTTACGGTCTACTGAATGATACAGAAAAGGGCACCAAAGCCAGAGGAGGACAAAAAGTGGAGGCGGAACAGACATCTTGCAATTTGAAGGGCTGGAGACAGAAAACAAATGAAAAGCAAATAGAGGCGGAGGAGTGGAGAGCAAAAAGTGAAGGGGAGATGTGACAAATAAACACTCATGTACCTCACAGGACTGCACCGCTCAGTGAAAAATAAAGCTTAGTAATACAAGAGATTATAATATGTGATGCCAAACTCTTTGCCTCATCAAATACAAAATAATATTATTCCTTAACTTCATATAAACTGTATCCTGGAGCATCTACAACTAAACAAGTTAGCAACCAAGATGAAATTAACAGTGGGATTTTTTTTATTTTCGACACAAACACATTAGATGCTGCAAATCGGTAACATTGCTTTATGGCGTGTAAAGTATCTAAATGCTGTTTAAGGTTCAAGGCATCTGAAATTTTCAGCTGCATGAGTAGCTGAGATTTCTGATAAGAATAAACGACTGCACACAATAGTGAAGAGTACCAACCAAGCCTCAAGCCTGTTTGTGTTTATCCTTTTAAAGATTGGTGGAAATGATAATTCAGGCATGCAAATCTGTATGATAAGGCAGTTAGTTTGTAAAGCACTTGACCTGTTGGACATGTGCTCTATAAATAAACCTGACCTGACCTACAAATTGTGACAACTATTGTACATCGGGTTGTGTCTGAAATATCTGCCTGGTTTAATTCAACATTCACAACATTTCATCACTGACATTTTCAGTCCAAATCCTGGGTAACAAAATTTCAACAATCTCTAAAAACTGAAAAGCAGCTGTCATGATATGAAGTGACTAACTACTCGAAACTCTAAAGAAAGGCTTTTACATGTTTTATTTATTTTCTCTTTTTGGACTTTGGACTATCCGTTAAAGTAGAGAAGATATTATAAATTCCTCGAGTCAACAATATTTAAAGGAATGCTCCAGCAGATCCTGTCCACATAAATAATTATTTTCATGTAGCTACTTCAATTCAAGTTGATAAATGTGTGTGAAGAGTGAGAGTGTAAGCACTCGTTTTAAACGTTTAAAAAAAGTAATTTCACTTATTTACAATATACTTCTGTCCTCAGTACTAATATTTTATACCAGTCTGTAATAACAGGCAGGATCTTACACAATAAGAATGCAAGGAGGCGATTACAGGGTCTGCACATGGTTTCTTTTTTTGGAACTTCCATGTAACAGACCCATTTTGCAGCCTGGTATCAAAATGAGACTGTCTTTGCCCTTTTCACTAAGGTGGAGAAAAAGTGCTCAGGAAAAAATGGAGTGGGAAAAAAAAACCCAAAATATAACAGCTTGTGGACTATTTTCTGCAAACAATCCTGCAGTTCTTCCTATTGTATAATGATAAAGTTTTGGAACAATGTACCTGTCAGAAAACAGTCCTCAGAAACAAGAGGACAATGACTAACGAGTGTGAAAAATCTAAATTCATGGAAGACCATTAAATTAAGACAAGTGAGTGACTGAGGGTGTGATGTTGAACCCAGGGCTAATCAGAACAGGTGTTTCAATTAGACCTCCCTAACTAACGTGCAGCAAAATTTCTTTTGGTCGACTCGACAGCAGTGTATAATTTAGTAGGAATATAATGAACTGGAATGCAGAATTAATGTTTTCCTCTGATGCGATGCCACTGATTTCAGTAGTTGTTGCAATTAAAATCTCTGGAATAGTCTGAGATATGTTCATTTCATAGGAAAATTAAGTTTATGCAATTATGGCAATAGTTTTTGTGATTTGATTAAATAAAAAGACTCAGTGAGCTCTTTGGCCTTGATAAAGCCATTTTACACTGCTGTAAGGATAAGAATGCCACTTTAATTAGTTTAGCTCTGCCTGGCCAGCTTATTATACCACGACAAGTCATCTATCCTCTACAAAGCAGCGTTTCCACACATACAGTTCATTAAATATCTTGACTTTCCTTTTCAAATAGAGCTCCCCTACATCATGAACTTTCAATGTTGCTATTCTTTTCTTTAAAATATTGTAATATTATGCGTGTAAGAGTCTCTCTTTGATCAGACAAACAGTCTTTGAAGAGCTGTAACTGTAACTTTGTTGTTAATTAAAACTTCAGCCTTCTACAGTTAATGTCATGCGACATGTGACGTGTCTTTATCAGCTGGTGGTGTCCTGGAGACACGACCAGCCTGGCAATTTGACAGATTTTTGACCGTGTGGTCACGCCTCCTGTCGCTTGGTGGTCTCTGCAGGAGAGAGTCCCATGTGTGGGATAGCATGAATGCCCCTCAGCATGGTTAATGGTGTCCTTGGATCACTTCCTTTCTTTGTGCAGTACACAATGATATTGCAGTACATCCAAAGTGAATCGAGGATCTATATTTAGGGGATATTTCATTTAAATGACTACTATTACACACTTATTGGTCTAAATTAGTACACAAGAGCTTAAGTATTTGCCAATGAAGCTGTCATTCTTCTAGCATCTTAAGAAGCAAAGGAGGAAAGGGAGTAAGGGAATCAAGGGAATCCTGGCCATGAAAAGCACCTGCAAAACCCACAAGCAGGAGACAATCACAATTGAAAAACAGTTACAATAAAGACAGACAGAATTAAAAGAAAATACCAAAAAGCCACCAATTACAAAGGAAACTAAAAACAGTGACAAGTTAATGGTTGCATGATTGTTTATATCCTGTTTGGTGCTGTGGCTAACGGTAAACACAAAGAGGTAATGGGACTTAGCAAGCTACTGTACTCTCCTGAGTGTTACCACACAAACTCGATATGACACATGACACAACACATCCACAGTTTTCCTTTACTCCCTCAATGCCATCCCCATCTGTTTAACATTTTGCACTGCTGATCTGAGAGATTTTATCAGGAAGAAGATCTGACAAACACTTGACTCATCTCTGTTAGCGATGAGCATAAAAACTTTTGGACCTGCTTTTTAATGGGTAGGACAACTGTAGTGAATTGAGATGCTCGTGAAGAGAAAAAATCCAGAAAGAGAGAGAGAGAGAGCTGTATGGGGAAAAAGGAAAATAGTCAACTCAGGTGTAAACTGTAAAATAAACTGTAAATAAATAAATAAATACATAAAAATAATAATAATGATAATTATAAAAAAAATAAATATATAACCTTGCTCAAGATGCAGAAATTCAATTTTCCTCCTATTCACACAAACTCATCAGAACTGTTTGTTCTCAGAGAAAAGCTTTCAGCAAACCAAATAATTATAGCTTATACTAAGTACATGCACCTTTGTGTGTTTATGTGCATATTTGTGTGTGTGTGTGTGTGTGTGTGTGTGTGTGTGAGTGATTTGGAAAAGAGGCCACTTGGTAAAACACCACTCTCAGACTTCATCCAGGCTTAAACTAATGTGAAAGAGTATAAGGTGAAGAGAGAGCTCCCATTAATTAGCAGACACTTTCCATTTGGATTAAGCACTGCTGATGAACCTTGGCATCACCTCCTGACCAGACAGTCATTAGAATAGAATGCAGACAGACAGAAAAACAGATTCACGACGGACACACTGTGAAACCATCCCTCCACTTCCCTGTTTGAGACAGAGAAATCCTGTAACAATAACAATCCATCCTTTCATGTGCTGCTTTCCTTTAGATTGCATTTCTCCACCAGAATCCCCCCATCCATCTGCAGAAATCCTATTTTCATGACAAACAATAAGACACACACATACACTCCATCACTATCCCTGCAGCTGTCACAGTATGGGTGGGGGCGATGGCATTGGAAGAAAATAACATGAGTAAGGAAAGAGATGACGGGAAAGAAATGGAAACGGTAAGAATTACCAGAGAGTTTGAAGGATTACCAGTAAAAGAGGTTTTCTGTGTGTTACAGTGGTGGGTTTCTCCATTTGAAAGTGACTTAAATACAGATAATCTTCCCAATCTCCCCATCCTTCCTGCTGTATGTGATTCTCACTTTCCTCCTTCCCATCAATGAATTTACATGGTACACCTATTAAAGATTTAATCAAATAACAAACCTCTTTCGCTCGGTTAAAGGAACAGAATTCAGACTACGGAGCAATCAGCTGCAGTAATACACTTGTAGCTGCTAAAGAAGATACTGCAGTTCAAGCTACAAATTATTAATTTGTGAATTTTCTATCACTGTATCACATTATATTACACTCCTTTAGAAGACACCTTGATCCAAAATAAGGAAAGAAAAAATGAAAAAGACTAGATTTGCCGAGGTGTAAACCCACATGAGCCTAAATGTGAATAGATGATTCTGACCTGGTACTAGACCTGGGGCCAGGTGCTTGGCTACCAGCACTGGCTCATCATTTGTCTGATCACTTGCTGGATTTGACCAGAATTTTGTCTCAACTTACATTAATAAAACCTGTCGACTGCTCAGCAGTTTTGTCCATTTTATTGCGATTCATATCACAGCCTAAAGGACAAGTGATATTACCACTACATTTAGAAATGCAGTTGTGTTTCTAAAAACAAACAAACAACAATAACAAAATCTATCTAAACATGGGATCCAGTACTAACCAGCTTTCTCTGCATTAGTTGGTGGTTTGATGAGCTCATGACCAGGCAAGCAGGGGCACAGTCCATCACATTTAACGGAGATTGTTTTTCCAGATAAGCAGCTCTGGAACTCCAGCTTACACTGTAACAGAAAAGAAAAAACAACTAAAACACCCCAGTAGATGTTTAAGTTAAACATTCTCTGTTAAGCAGGAGTAAATAAGCATTTCTGTATGTCTTCTCTGACAGGAAAAAAGAAGAAAAGAAAGTGGCAATGCCATCAAGTTAGTCACAAGTTTAAAGCAACAACATTTCTGAAAACCACAAACAAATGGTGAGTTTGGAGTGGGGTAATCATTGTAAAGGGACTGCTAAAGAAATGGTCTGTTTAGAAGAAAAAAAAAAAAAAAAAAGATAAAAAGAAGGATGCATCATAATGGTATAATAGAATACCCAACTCTCTCCCACAAATTCCTTATCCTCCCTAACCCTCCTCATTTGTCCTTGATAAATAAATATCAAGGACAAATATTTGTTTTAATAATTGGAGTAAACCAACCCGAGGTATTGGAAAAAAAAAGATTAAATAAAAAAAATAACAAAAATAAAATAAAATTAAATTAAATCTTTTGACATTTATTTCCTTTCTAAAAAAGGTCCCTCTTTCTATTTCTCACAATTCTTCGCTCCAAACTCTTTGTTTGTCAGAACTGGCTGAACATAAACGAGAAGCCACTTTGCAAAGGAAAACAAGAATCAAGGCATATTTCAGACATCTGTATTTACTTCTTTTATTTAGTAGAAGAAAGCATGTTTCTAATTTTAGCTATGCTTCATTTTGTTTGCCTTTTTAGCTTCCTGTTGCCATACAGTAGTCATGCCTTCCATACAAGCACCTTCCATAAAGGCAGGAGACACAGTCATGGTAAAAGTGATGGAAGATTTAGTCTGTTGCAGCTTGCAATTATGCAGGATACCTAAAAGACTTAGGATTTAATATTTATATAAATGACTGTACTTTGAGTAATATCTTTTAACTGATATGATTTTGTCATAAAGAAAGTGAAATTATTAAACTAAAATTTGTAAAAATCATCTACTGATTCTCCTACATAAAAGAAATCAAGAAAACATGAAGTGAGCCTCCAGGAAACTGGTGTTTCTCTCTTCACTGTAAAAACCCTTTCAAAGGGTAATCCCAGTGTGCCCGTGTGAGTGAAATATTTGACTAGATTCAGGATTCAAATGACTCAAAATGCCAAAAACGACGGATGTGCACCCATTCAAGAAATGTTCATTGAGCATATTGAAACTTTTCTGCTTTACACAGTAGAATATATGTCACTGTTATCCCTGCTATTGCTTCTTTATGCTGAAATATTATATGATTTAGTTAAGTATTCTTCCATTCAATACAATTCCCTGCACATTTACACTGAAGCTCCAACATTCAACTCCACAAAGTGAAAAAGTACTTTTATTTCCTTTTTGCTTGTTAAATAAATAACAGACAAGAGAAAAAAAAATCTAATTTTGGACTGCTCATTGACAGGAAGTAACAAAACTCAGAAACTGAACTCTCTGAGCTGAAATGATTAAGGGGGGCATTTCATGACAAGAGACTGGTTTTTGATTAACCCATTTGACTATTAAAAAGTCATGCAGGCACACAAAGATGCCCAGTGACCTATTCATCACTGCAGTACAAACCTAGTGGAAAAAATAACATTAGATGGGCTACATCTGAATGAAATTTAACATTATAAATCTTATTTCAGGTAAGTGAGGGGTAAGAAATTGTTTGGACTAGTTGAAGGAAAAAAACAAAATCCAATTACAAGACCCTTCCAGGAGGAATAATGGAAACTGAAATGAGTTATGTAAATTCAGTTTGCAAGATGATGACGACTGGTTTAGTCAGCGTGAGACCATGACTGCGCATAAACATCCGTGAGCATATCCTGCCTTACACAGCCTCATCCTGCAAGAACTCTCATTTCCCACATTCGAATTCAAATCCATCATTTCCTCCTCGCCACCTTTTTGATAGCGCCGCTAATGTTGCTTAATGAAATTTGTTGACAAAGGAGCAGTGCTCTCCTCTGTTCACAACATATTGAATTAGCTGTCTGGGGAGAGAGAAAGAGAGAAAGTCAAGGAAATATATGACCTCCTCTAGTCACTGTCAGCACACAGAGAAGCCCCATGAATCTTTATGTTTGTCTTTCTCCAGGGGTTAATGTGGTTTTGATGAAACAGTATTTTAACACCTGACTTGGTCGACTAAAAATGGGAGAAAAGGGGATAGAAGAGAAGAGGGCAGGAAGAAGGGGAAAGGAGAAAAGAGGGTTTAAGAAGAGGGAAGTAATGGATTTAACTTAGTGGGCCGGAGACTCTCAGGAGATAAGAGCAGTGTCCTCTTAATAGGATATTGAGTGTGTGTGAGACTGTGTGTGTGGTTATGATGTAGGGGGCATGTAATGTAATAATAAAACATGAATAAGCTTGAGACCAGCAGCTCACTGCTGAGCAGAGTTTAAGTTGGACCACAGGGACCCATCACTCCACTAGCTAACCGAACCTCTCCCAACTAAATTACCACAGAGAACAGAGGAACTTCCCCGTCCTCTTCCTCCTTTTGTTCCCATTCTTATTTCATCACTACTCCTCCTCAGCTCATTTTCAGTCTCAGTCAGGCAGGTTGTTAAAATGGCCTAAGTCTCAATTTCTTCAAACACAAGGAGCTGAATTATTTTCAATTTGTGTCATACGTCTGGATTGGAGGGTGACAGAAACAAAAGTCAGAAAGTAAGTCTGAGGAGGTCTGGGTATGAGAGAGGGTTCACCATTCGGCTGTAACTATTATAATATAATGTGGACTGTTTTGAATCCTTGAGTTGGTTTTGTCAGCTGTCATCATCTTGGTTGTTTGTCAATAAATGTTATAGGGACATGTTTTTTAAACACCTTGCTTTGCTGTTTATTTTACTTTTGCCAAATGAAAATTATGCTGTGTCATGCAGAAGAAGGTCTGAACAGTATTTGAGACAATAAATTCATTTGAACAATCTCATTCCTGAGAATACTATTTATTTCCTGTGTTAAGCCTATTTTCAAATCATGATCACGACTGTGCCTCCGCCCCTGGCCTACCACACTGTGGGTCACAGAAAAATGCATCTAACAATGAAAGAAGGAAAATGCTGTCTCTTTCCACAAGATCCAGGTGGGAAGTCTCCATGAAATCTTTAAGGCTTGAATTGTATTAAATAATGAAAACTTGCTAGTGACTGAGGTTCTACGAATATGCTAATAAGCTCCTTCCAAGTCAATCTAAAGTTTGCCTCTAAATCTCCTTTGATTTTGCATAAATCAGTATGGTAGCTCATGTTGACAAGAACAAACAGCAGCAAAATAAAAATATAATGATCAGGGCTGCTAACTCTCACTCACTGAGGACCAGAATCATGGCCTTACTGCTCAGGTGCCATCAACTTTTTGCACAGGAGTGACAAGTAATCAGACACATGGCAACACAGGAGCTGCTCTCAGGCACAGCCACCTTGCTCTCGGAGAACAGTCAGCACCCAAAATAAAAGTCTGTTTCAGAGTATTTTTTTCAGCTATGTGGCCACAGACACAATGTGTCTTCCTGGTATGATGGCTTACACAACCTCGAAATATGAACATTTTGCCGTCAGCTACTGGCAGGGCTGCTGGAGTCTTCTTCTCCAGTGGCACTGCCAACAAGAGGGACAGAGAGAAAACATGCCCTCTTATACTCGCTGTGCCTCCCAGATACATGGCTGAATAGTTTAAGTCTTCTCTACATGTTTAATGGCAAACCCAGCTGTTGGAGAGAGAGAGGTCTCTCCTAAGAGAATACACCACTCTGCATCACTTTCCTCCGGTCAGCCAGACATGGGAACTCTGGCAGTGTGCCGCTAGAAATGAAGAATACTAGCAACTACTGCCCACTATGTGGAAAAAAAACAAAAACAAAAAAACATAAACATGTGAAAGCAGCAGCTCTTACAATGCTTTCGTTTGGTGCTACATTATGAATGTAGAAGTCAATTTTGGTAGATCACATGAAAGGAAACTAACTTGTCTCCCAACTTTCTGGCTCATGCTCAGAGGAATGGTTAGAACAGACATTTATTCTCAGTTTAGGGGGGAAACCAAGCTCATCCGCATGAACAAAGGCAGAATGCAGTCCCACGTACTCTCTCTCTCGCTCTCTTTTTTTTAAAATGTTTTATAGGGAAACAGTATGTCTCCAAATAATCCACTTCTGTTGTAGCTTAACTTAATTGGGTAAGGCATTAGAGGTTACAGAATCTGATTTCATGCCTTCACAGTCATAAACATAACTTGTCACATTTGCCATTTTAGTAACCAGAAGAAAACACACAAACTTGATTCCACGTTGAGCTTGTGCTTCTCATAACTTGCTTGAGCCGCAAATACAGTACCATCCAACAAGTACTCAGCACTAACTGGTCAAATTTTATACACAGAAAATGCTGAAATGAGCAACATATATTATGTCTTAAAGTTAAAAAAGTTTCTCACCAAAGAAAAGACAAAACCAGTTAAAACGCTTTATTGAAGTCTGAACAAGTGATGGCAGCTCACTATGTCATGATCTTTTTCCAGTCCCAGTATGACTTTGATTCAGCTAAATATGACTCAGCAAAGGTCCAATACTGCCCATTTTTTTTTAATTATTTCACCCTTTGCCAGACAAACAAACACAACACAAGGGCAATACAATGATATGAAAGTAGATGTCAATAATAAAACAGGGTTTAGCTTCACCTATATATATATATATATATATATATATATATATATATATATATATATATATATATATATATATATATATATATATATATATATATATATATATATACATACACACACATACTCTTTATGAGTGCCACCTGCTATGTATTCTTACACACTTCTGCTTAATCTCTTTTTGCTCATTGCCTTCTTGACCAACCACAAAGGTTAAACCTTGACTTTTCTCTTTGATGAAACGTTGAATTTATGTGCAGTTTTATGTTGCCCCAGTGGAGATGATGAGCAAGAACTGGAGGTTAGAAATGAGACTCAGATGAGAAGATGGGAGGCTTGAGAGCATTTTTTAAAGATATTTTTTTAAGCTAAAAACTTCAGAGGGATTTCTCTGTTGTCGGTCATTTGCCCAACAGAGTACAGGAGAAGTTCTGCTAAAATCAGCATGGAGGAATAAACACTGGAATGAAACAAATGGAAAGAAGAGAACTGGAAAGAAGAACCGAAGCAGCAGAAACACAAGACAGGAGAAAAAAAATAAAACATCCAACAAATCTAGAAAATGTAAATATATTTAAAGAAAAGAAAAAACAAACAAACGATATTTACCCCCTTGTTTTGCCCTCGATTTTATGGTGTTTAATGGAAATTATATAAAAATAACACACCTAAATGAGAACAGTGAAATGTAAATTAATAACTCACCTTGGAGGAGTAGGTGTGTCCATCAGAAGCACATACAGGAGTTGACTGAAGTGCTGAGCAAAGCCTACATTTCCCATGGGCTCCTGGTTCAAGCCTCTGCTTGTGGCCAACGCCTTCTTTTCTGGCTTTCACACTAGCACAGAGAAAAATAAATGTTTTAGGGGGTCATTAATCTGAATCCCTGTCATTACAGCAAAGACAATGTCACCTGCATGTACACGAAAAGTAAGACAAAAATATTACAGATGCCAGTGGGCAAAATCTTTGTAGCACAGTATCCTGCACAATACATTTATGTGTGCAGGGGAAATTGCTGTAATAACTTTACAGGCACTAAAAGTATCCAAACTAGCAGAATCAGTACTCTGCTGAAGAGATTAGTGTTCCCGGTTATCAGGGTCAGATGAAGCAGATCCTGACTGGTCCAAGGAGGCCTCTTCAATAACCACTGTAATTATGTTTGATCCAAATCTCACAGCAATTTCTGTCTAAGTGCTCTCACTGAACACCCTGTTGCCTCCTGATCCATCAGCAGACACAGAATTTGAGCCAAAAAGACTTTTCACAACGCAATGAATGTGATGACAATAATGGATGGAAGTTTCAATAATGGTTCCACATACAAACATTATGTAAATACGTGCAAATTTAATGTAAGCACTTATTAGCTAAATCATTCAGGATTCAAGAATCAGTGAATCATCAAATGCACAAAAGCATCAGAGTACTGAAGTCTGTAAAATGTTAAAAGATAAGAAAACAATCAGAGAAACACCAATGAGGCTAAGTGGGCACTATTTATCTTGAGGCTGACCATTATGGGTTTTTCAGTGGCTGATGTCGATGCAGAGCTTTAGAAATCAGGGCTGCTGATAGTTACTATACTATCTTGTATTGGCTTTTTCAATGTCACACAGTTCTTTAGGCCGATATGCACTAAAAGTTAAAAAAAATTATTCATTTTAATTCAAAGTCAGTGTATCAAAGTACAGAGTCCAACTGGACTCACAGCAGTCTGACTACCACTTAATTATGATGTCCCATCTTGTTTGAATGCTTGCTTGTGTGGTTCTTAATTTAAAATGTCAGTCACTTTGGAGAAAAGCGTCTGCCAAATGGCTGTAGAATAGAATAGAATAGAATAGAATAGGAAGTAAGCCTATTTTAGTTTGCTGCATTACATGCATTGTAAAACGCAAAATAACATGATGTCATTGTCTCACCAGTGTAGGTTTTATGTAAAAAGTGGGGAAATTTCAAATGATAAGTAAGAGATTAAAAAAAAAAACTTTGTTGACTCAATACTTAAGTTCATGCTCTTATCTGCTTTGCTCAAGACTACAAGGCCTCTTTGAGTCTATGACTTTGGTTAGGATCCAGAGCCCATAGACATAAGTAATAAGTAAGGATAAATGTACAAAGACAAGCATGCTTGATAACGCAGATGAAGATTAAATACAGAGTGATAGCATGGTCTTTCTTTCCTGCTCTAAGTAGTTACCATTGGCCCTACTGTATATGCAGCATGTGACTGATTATTTTTTATATGTCACAGTGTACTGTAACAACAATGCATTTAATAAACACATATGCATAAACAGACTGTCTCATGTTTCATACTTCTTTTACTGTCTGTGTTTCCACAGAAACAACACAACACTGCCAACTGATGTGCCTGCCTAGTCACTGGCTTTACATGCTCAGGTGTTGGCGTATGTCAACATTCACAGTTTGAGTCACAAATAACAAAGAATTGTTTCTTTATTTTATGTAGTTGTTTATCGGTCTCTCTGTCATGCCATCTTAGTCCCTGGTAAAATAAATAAAATAACTTCCTTCATTCTTTTCCTGTAGTAAAATCCCACCATGAATGTGACTGATGGGATTTGCGAAATACAACACAGCATGTATGACAAATATTCTTTTTGAGGAACATCTAAGTAGAAAAAGAGACAGAAGAGGATCAATACATATGTTCACCTCAAACATGAACAACAACAACAAAAAAAATCATCCTCTCTCTCTCATATACCTATGCTTGTGCACCCTGCAGTGAGTTTAAATGGAGCTCTCATTCAGAAAGTTTCTGATTTGACAGTACTAGTACTTCCTCATAGCAGGACAGAGATACACACAAATTAACACTGTGGACCTCCATAATGGATTTCAAAATTAAACCTTGCTGCTAATGTAGCTAGTCTGACCTGCAGCTTAACATTATCATACAACGCAGCAATGCAGTTCTATTTCAATAAGAAACGCTGCTTGGGATTTCTGTGTTGACAGCTGCTTTGCAATGTAAAAAATGAATTTGCTTATGGATTTAGGTAAAATGCAAACATAATACCAGAGTTTGTATAGGCACCTTCAAGCAGTAAAACATATCTAGATAAACAAAGCATGCTGCAACAGGGTACACACCAGCTGTATTGTACCTGTATTGCAAATGTCAGTAAAGAACAATTTGTATTTGCCTTCTGGAGGATATTGACCCTGCAGCTATATACAGTATATAAATAATTAACTCACTTATGCTATTGATAAATATAGATTTTAAGTGAATAATAAGACACTTTAAGAAACAATAGAACTTGTAATTAATGCAACAACAACAAAAAATTATTAAAACAAAGATCCGTGGGAAGTGACTTGAGGAAATCAATTAAACCCAAGACAAAGAAACTAAAGGAGAAAACACAGACAAAAAAGATGATAAATCTGTTGAATCAATATTTTCTAGGCTGAAGAGGACACGTGCCATCTTACTTGTTACCAGAACACAGATCGCAAACCAGATTCTGTGAATGTAATGGTGCCCATGACATGAGAGTCTTCTCATTGTGGATGAACAGATCAACATATGATTATACCTTTTCAGGGAAGGCCTTGCTTATTTCAGCAATACAATACTAAAACACACCCCTCATGCACTACAGTAGAATGGCTCTGTAGCAAAAGATTTTAAGTAATGAATATGCTGGTCCTCAGTCCAGACTGGATACTCAGAGCTGGCCCTTGGCATAGGCCACCTAGGGTGCCACACACTGGAGGAGAGCACCTCTGTCATAGCGAGATGAAACTTACAGATGTGGAATCTATGAGATGTGAGCTTTCAGTTGATGTGTCATTTGTCTGTGGTCATGCCATCGGGTGGACACAGGGAGCCATAATTTGTGTTTACATATTTTTTCGGACTTTCTGTACCTGGTCTTTTAATTGTTTGTTGACTTAACTGTGTTTTTTGGTCACAGAAATGGTTTTACTGAACTGTTAGCTGACATTTTGGAATTTCTGTGGATACCACACATGTTTATAGTGACATTTACAGACCAGATGTTACACCCGTTAAACCAGATGTTTAACTCTATCTACTATATCAAGTATAGGAAATCTGTTGTCATTATTGAAGAACCACATTTTTATTTCTACTTTTAGATATTAAAATACAAAAAAACATTAAACGTTTGCAAAAAGAGGATAGACAGACTTTCTTCTATTGGATGTAAATATTTGTAGAAAATTGTGAAAAATAAGCCCATAGTTTCCAACCTAATGACAAAAAAATAGTACTGGTACTTTTAGTGTTATTATGTTGTTGAAATTCATTGCAATTATTCCACAAAAAAGAAAAAAAATGCTAAAAAAAACTGCATTTCTTATTATATCTATATTTAAAAACATTTAGTTCTTTGGCATTTTAAGCTATGTAGTAAGAGTTATTGTGGAAGATTTAGAGAGCTACTTGTGGCTCTGGAGCTGCAGGTTGCAGCCCCCCTGATTTAGTGTTTGTATGCCAAAAAGAAAGAAAAAAGATAAGAATATATCAGATATAAGGTAACTACAACAGCTGTCCAATTTTTGCAGAAAAAAACAGACAACCAGCTGCTACACCTGTAAGGAAACAAACAACAAAAACACCTGCAACATCTGTAAGAAAACAAAAGTGACAATCATCAGAGGCACCTATAGAAAAGATAGACAAGCTGTAAAAAAAAAACAAAAAATCTGTCACAACAACAGAAACATCAGCAACACAAACATTAACATAACTGTAGTTGTGGTGATTAAACCCACAACACGACACAGTGACTGTCTCAGCATGCAGATCAGTAAATAACAGGAAAGAATAGTGATCAGTGATTGTGCAAATGCGACCGGGCCACCACAAGGATCCGAGGCTTGGGACTCAGGTGACCATCCCCCCCCCCCCCCCCCAAAGGGCACATATCGCAGCCAGCCCACCACCAGGATGACCACGAATTCTCCCAGAGGATGGCCCCAGCCAGAGCGGCCCAAGGCCACGGAGCATTGGCCCCAGGAAGCCAGGGACAGCCACCACCGACCACGAAAGGCGCAGGCCCCCCAGAGACAGACAGAGCGCAGGACCCAGGAGCCCATCCACCCCCTCAAGGAAGAAGCCCCCACAATGCCCAGGAGGACCAAATCCCCCTGGACAGCCACCCATGCGGGCCAGCTCCCACCCTGATGCACAATTCAGTCACAAGCAGACACCCACATTAACAGACACACACTAATGCACACTCTGACCCTACTTCCCCCAGCCACCAACCCCGGCTGTGGCCCTCTACTTGACATCAAACTTTAGTGTTAGTGCGGCCAGTTCATTTTTCTCAGACACACCTTTTAACAGGATTATTGTGCTTGCCAAGTTTTCACCAATCAAATGTAGCTTCGCAGTCACATCTCCACAGCACACAAACTATGGCTGCATAGCAGCACAAACAAACTCCTCACATTTAGTGAACAGGGAATGAAACACACCTGCATGGAAACTGTCAGAGGCAGCTGTCTGTGTTGCTAAATCTGAGGAGGATGAACAACTTTGGCCTCATATATGGAGCTTGTTTGGAGGATAAAGTGGTCTTTGGTGGATTCTGTTCAGCACTGTGACATAGCAATAATAATACCAAATTCAGATTTTTTAAAAAGTGCCATAAATAACTTTGTATTTGGACACCCAATGACAAATTTCTAAACATAACCTCCTGACTATAATCTTGCCTAGGGCACCTCTGTGGAAACTCATGTTATGTAATGCTACACAATGGTAAATGTGACCCTGGTTCAGCTTTAAACATGCTTCTGACTTCTAATCATAAAAATGAAAATTATTACATATTTTCAAGCAACACAGTTTTTCCAGTTTCTACTTTGATATGTTCCCTTGTTACATTTAAAATTAAATTACTGTGTTAAACTAGTTTGGAATTGCTTTTGTTTTTTAAAATCTATTAGAAGTAAAATAACATTGTGAACACACTTAGTTTATCAGTTTCAAATAACAAAAGAAAACCTACACCCCACATGGTTCAGTAAACACAAGCTGTCACTTAGCTGGCTCTTACCTATGGGCTGGTTGCTTGTGATTGGTGCAGATGGCAGTCTGGTAATCATGGCTGATGCAGACCTTGTGAGGAGGGCAGCGAACCCTCAGACACGGGTCCTTGGTGGCATCTGGTCCTGAAGTGAAACAGCAAAACAGAGACAAACTTTATCTCCATACTGAGAAAAGTAAGTTAACAGAAACATGCAGAGCAGGAGAATCAGCACTATGCAGTGCTGAAGTTGAAGCGGTGAAACATCAAGCTGTTCTCCCAGTTTTACAATTGGCCGACTCTCACTCTTTACTAACTGAAGTAGGCAGAAAAATAATGACTTGCAGAGAAAGATGGAGAAGAAAATTGGTAAAAGGTATGAAATAAACGATGGGCTTTCAGTGTTGTGAGCTGCTTAATGAGGACTGTTCTCTTAGAACAACGATCCCGTTTTCTAGAAAATCAATCTCCGGTGTGACATTATTGCCATGGCAGGCAGGCACAGCTGGCTGTTGTCCAAGATGACAAAAGATAAAAGCAGCTCATTGACTCTAAGAATTGCGTCATTTCACACCAGGCTAACAGCACAAATTCACTATTATTTGACTGAAGGAAAGAAGAAGAAGAAAAAAAAGAGCAGGTGAAACAGACAAGATTGTACAAGAAATAGACAAGTGAGAGACATGCCAACACCAGGCAGTGGACTGTGGACAGGTGGTCTCACATTGTCTGAAACAAACGGGCATAAAGGACAGATGAAAGCCCTTTTAATAATAAAAAATAAATAAATAGACAATGCTAAAATTAGATCAAAGTGGGATTTGAGTGCACAGACACCACATGCTAAATGGACTCAAATGATAAGCTGAGAGTTTATAGATCAAAAACATATGATATGTACAAGTCATTACCACGAGGCTGCTAACATCATAAAATGAGAGGGTCTTGTGTCCATTAGAAGCGTAATGGATTGTGTTTGAGCCACAGCTGGTGTTGGATGTCATTATCAACTAGTTTCCAACAAACTGATTACACACTGCACTACTGTTTACATACCAGCTTTTCAGTATAAAATCAGGGAGAGACTCAGATGTGAGGGCATTTTTTCTTTGGTTCTTTGGTCTTACGGTGCAATCTTAGCACTCATCTACCAGAAGACATATAAACTGTACAAATCCTGTATCTGGTGCTGTCAGAGAATAGGGGTGATCTGTCTTTATCTCAGAGGAAACTTACTGAACAGTAAAGATGGCAAAGCTCAGATAGCCTTAAGGGAAGAGATTCATTGTTCACTGTACACATTTGTCATAACTAAGCAACACAATTTGTCTTTACTCACACAAAAGCACATTCAGAAGCCTTCATTGCTATGGTCCCCAAAAGCAGAGAGAGGAATGCGTCTGTTGTGCAATGTGCTTTTATTGTCTGCTGATTTGGACCTGTCTTCACCTCCATCAATCAACACAGTAGGAAACCCATCTTATTTCACTTAGCTGAGAAATGGCATTACTGGTGTGAGGAAATGAAAGATAAATGGAATAAGGGGAAAGTGAGAGCAGACAGATCAAGAAAAAACACAAGGATCGTATCTGTTTAACGAAGGATTGGAGGACAATTCAGGATTACGGTGTGACCTCCACTCTAAGACAAGTTGGAAATCTGACATACTCGTACAAATTAGTAAGTGTGACTGCACTGCATGCAGCAGTTTCATGCAGATAACCTTCTCTTAAATGGGAAAGCATGCAAAGCATATTATATATATATATATATGTATATATATATATATATATATATATATATATATATATATATATATATATAAATAGGAAGAAAGAAAGAAAGAAAAGAGGAAAACAGGAAAAAGAAAGCAAAGAGGGAAGGAAAGCAAAAGAGATAAGTACAATAATAAAAAAATTACTGGAGAAAAGTTACAAAAGAAGAGGAATCGGGAAAAAGAGAAAACAGAGCTAAATAAAGGAAAAAGAAGAAGAGAAACGGAGAGGCAAAAACTAGATGAAGAGAGCATGGAGGAGGCAAGAGAAGTGAATGAGTGTGCCGGGTAAAGGAGAGTTTTATCCATCTATTTAAAGCTTCAGTGAGCAGCACTAGTGGTTAAAGCAGCCAATCAATTGTAATGCAGGAGCACTGCAGCACAAGCTTGCCACCTCTCTTTCAATTTCCTTACTATGAGTCTCTCATCTGCTGTCAGGTCCCTCTTGTCTTTCTCATCTTACATTTTACTTTATTCTCACTTTATAAGTGAGTACATTTGTCAATATGCATTAGCAATATAATTGTCTTATTGGATATAAATTTATTACAAGTGACAAATTTGTGCATTGAAAAATACTGATTTATGGAAATTCCAATAAAGAAATAAAAACATTGTCAATGATATGAGCACCATGTGTACACATATTGTCCTAAAAGTAAGGAACTATGATGAACATATGCTCCACCTTACTTGGTTTCTTGTGAACCTGCAACTTCTTAACTCATGCTCACTTGTCAATTTGACTTTATTGATTCTAGGGACAGGGTACATAGGCTGATTTCTTCTTTCCTTTCACTGGTCACTGTTTGATTAGTTCATTTTAAGGATCATTAAAAGCTTAGTCAGTAATAGACTTTTCAGTCAAGCCTGACTTGTTTTGTTCGACTTGCAAACATCAAGTGGTATGATTGCATTGTTAATGAAGAGCAAATTTATTCATTGTATTTTAAACAATACAACGAATACCATCTACAGTAATACTGGCTCAGTACAACTAAGCAATTTGCCTTCTATGAGTCATAATCCAGTACACATAATATTAAAAAGGCATACAAGCACTACAACAACAACTACTACCTGAATATACTGTATGCAGATAGCATTTTACGAGAAATTGTAGTACCACTGCTTCCATTGTGTGGTCCTCTGTGTCTTTTTTTTCTATCTTTTTACTTTTATTCATTTATTTTCTCTTTTCACTTTCTTTTGTTTTATTTATTTTATCTTTTTATTTAATTTATTTTATCTTATTTTTTTATTTTTAATTAATATTGTTCTATTCTACAGTCATTTAGCACACGCTTTTCTCCAAAGCGACTTACATCTGAGAGTAAGAAAAACACAAGCAAGAATTCAAACAAGATGGGATGTCATAATTAAGTGGTTGTCAGACTGTTGTGAGTCTAGTTGGACCCAGGTGCTGTCGTGTAGTGCTAGAGGCAGTGATGTTTTTTTTCTCTCTCTATAATAGTCCTTTGTTTAATTAGATCATGATTTCATCACACAAAATCATCTTGGGCATAAGTGCACGCAGCTTATTCAGTGCTAAGTGGAGCCAAAGAACTGGACAAATCTTTTTAACTTATTCCGATGAGTAGCAGAATTAAGCTAAGTGTAGAAATGCCCCTTAAACAGGTGAGTCTTTAGCTTGCTCTTAAAAGTGGATGAGGACTCTGTGGATTGGACAGAGTTCGGTAGATCGTTCTGCCACCGGGGAACAACATCGCTGGCAGAGCGTAACTGTTGAGAGGGAGTGTAGCTCTGGATTAAGGCGTGAAGGTAGACAGGAGCCGTTTGGGTAATTGTTTTGTAAGCCAGAAGAAGAGCTTTGAAATTGATGCGCGCTGCAACTGGAAGCCAGTGAAGAATGATTAGTATGATTGTTGATTATTGTTGATTGTTGATATGCAGCACTTTGGAGACTTGTCTTTGTTTTAAAATGTGCTTCTTACATAAAGTGGATTGGATATTACTGCAACTGGTATTTTGTATTACTGCCAAAAAACTGGATCTGTTGGACTTGAGTGAAGACCAATCACAAGAGAGGAGCCTCCAAAATTTTAAAAGTCTGCTTGACCATTGAACATCTGCGAGATGGATGAAAATCACTGCATAAGTTGAAGTGGATAATTTTGTCTGTGCTTGTGTTGCATCTACATCATTGTGACTGTTCACATGATAATGCTTACGGAAGAAGATCAGGGCAATGTGCCAAATAAATTACACAGGAAGGAATCATTTGTGTGAAGAACGACAACAGTTTTTCTCACGAACCAATAATAATTTGTCCTTGGACATATGTAAGGATGACTGATGACCCTTGGGGAGCAGAGCTGCCCGTCTGTAGAGGTGAGACAGATGGAAGAGTTGGCAGAGCTGTAGCTGAGGTGAGCGAGGGCACGAGGCTCCAGCAGATTATTTACAAATGAACACAAATGTCCTCTACTGGAATTCAGGCTACAATATTTATTTGTTGATGATTATCAAATCAAAATAAGTGTATGTTGTAACAGCTTTATTTGTATTGTGTTGTATTTGCATACTCAGATGTACCGTTTCATACAGCATAGGATCTATTTTTGTGTTATTTGTATTTGTAGCAGTACACACAGGTAACTGCCGTCTGATATCAGTGAGACTTTCAGAATCTGTTGACTTGAACACCACTGCTTGCTTTGAACGCTGATGTTGCTGCAAACCCAACATCAACTCAGCAACAGTCTGGTGTGATCTGCTTTTAGATACAGTGGAGGGTAGTCAATATACTTCTTGGTTGGTCGTTCATGCTCAAAAGCAAGAAGCAAGTACAGTTATGGCAACATAAACACAAAGGTCAAAGTCATACTCCTAAGCTCATGTCCACATGATGTATAAGCGCTTACATGAGAAGAATATGGAAACTCTGTATTTTCACAGCATATCTAACATTTTTTGTGAAGGAGTGTGTTTTTCATGCACATTTATTTTTTTTTAAATAAATACTTTAAGTGGATGACCAATAATGTGAACTTTTCTCATCTATCATTCTTTTCCCACCTACAACTGATACAACTGATACAAAATGGTAGTGAAGGCTAAAGTAGCTATGGCAATGACATGTCAAGGCAAAGTTCATGTATTGAGCAGCGTCTATCTGTTAGCAACATAAAAAGTTATGAACAGATTTTGATTAAATTTTCAGAAAATCCCAGAAATGGAATAAGGAATAAGTGATTAGATTTTGAGGGTGAACCAGATCACTGGCTGGATCCAGGAATTTTATTTTTAAAGGTTTCTTTACTATAGGGATAATTTTGCCATTAGAGCTTCTAACTCAAACATATGCCCTTAATCATTGGCCAAAAAAAAAAAAAAAAAAATACAGTGGCTTGGTGGATGTCTGCACTCTGACTGCATATAGTAATTTTTTTTTATAAAATGAGACACAGATGGGAGATTTTCATTGAGCAAAAGTTAATTGATTTGGTTTTCAATTGCTAGTGCGTGCATTAGAGCAATGGTTCCAAGCCTATTTTTATTGAGGACCCCCTTCATGCAAATACTAAAAAGCCATGGACCCCCTGCCCCACCCGTGCTGAAACCATGCTTGGTTCTATGCGATATAGAGATTCTCACCATAAATTATGTATTCTGGCTGAGTCTTTGATAAAGCCAACGTTAACAACATATAATGTTCCTTTTTATTTCTTATACCTGGGACAAGGTGTGGACATTAATCACAATGGCTCTGAATGTTCAAAACCTCAGGGACCCCCTGCGCTCTTTGGGGGAAACCTTCGGGGGGTCACAGACCCCATGTTGGAAACCACTGCATTAGCGCCTTTGTGTGGCTCTAAGCTTTTCTTTTTGATGTCATTTGCAAACAAGACAGATTACTTTCCTCAGCAGCAAAGCAAGCCAATTTTTCAAAATTCCTGGTTAAACTTACCCTCAGCAGAAAATTGGCCTTTAAATGGTGCAACCTTTTCAATGAGGGTCCTTGAAAAAAAGCACATTGTACTTGTGCTGTATTTATTTAGTTTTTTTTTTTATCTATTTATGTACAATAACAGTAGACAGTGCCCCCCCTTTTCCCTTTTACTGCCCTTATGCCACTTACGAATAAGGAAAATTGGCTGCAAAATAGGGTATTAGAGGATGGAAGATAAAACACTCTTCCTGTGTCCTCTAATACTGGACATGCGCCAGGATGAAGCACAGTGATTGGATAATAATGCTAGTCTGAGTCCAGCAGTAGAGGCCAAATTGCCAACAAGCTGTGTCAGAGAGCAGACAGTGCTCTCAAATTAATTGCTGCTGAGCTGGACATGGGTCAGCAGGGTGTGTTAGTAACCTGTGTATATGGGTGTATGTGCCCTTTTTAACCAGTCTGCTATGTTTCTCTCCATTGTTTGCACTCCCCTGCAAATCTTCCTGATAGCAAATAAACAAGTCTCAAATTAAATAAACAAGAGCTTCAACAACCGTTCCCAAAGGCCAAATTCGGATGTTATTAGAAAAAATGAGCTCCACTTTTGGGCTTTGATAAACTAATTAAAAAGGTGTTCCTTCTCTTTTACCTTGAGGGCGTTACTGCGGGCACCCAGACATGGATAAAAGGGGAGCTAAAACACAAAGAGATCAGGAGGAGATTAAAATCTTCTTCACTTTCTGCTTTGTGAACACTCCTTAGGGTCTTACTGTTTGGCCTGAGAGAGGCAAAGCGAGGGATATCAGAGAGGAATGATGGAAGGATGAAAGGCACAGAGAGGGCCTCTGGGAGGACGCAATGATGGAACAGATTCACTATCCAGAAAATTAATTATTGAAAAAATCTGCAAATCATATTATTGTGGATGTAACCTAGGAATGAAGAAGATAAACAGGCTGCTCCAGTTTGAATGTCAGAGAAAAAAAACCCACAATGGCTTAAGGCAGAAAAATATCTAGAGGGAGAGGCTATTGACTATTGCTTACAAGCTGAATATTCATCAGTGCCACACAACCATTATACACACAGCAGCACATTCACTTACACTTTCAGCGAGAATCCCTGAAAGACTAAGCTTTGTGAAACTGTTGCTGGCAGCAAAGCAATTTTAAAAGGACACCATGTAAGCAAATAATCAAGCAGTCTTTGAAGACAGCTTCAAAGGGAGGGAGCAGAGATGCATTTAAGGACAAGATGCCTACAAGAGGACATTCATTTTGAAAGAAACTGTCACGGTCCAAACAAAGTTAACCTGTTCCACTTTGAGTTTGTTTCCAACTTGAATCATCACTATGGAGAACAGAGAGTCCAAATAAAATAGAAATGTATGAAACTGAGTTGATTAGAAAACATAAAAAAGGACCACAGCCAGATGAAACAGATGGATTGGTGAACACAGTGGTGTTTGGAAAATAATGGAAACATCTTGTAAAATAACAGCTTTATGATGTAATCTTAAGCCAGATATCCACTTTCAAGAAGAACTGTTTTAATATGCCAAGAAATAGTCAGCAGGTAGGGAGATCTTAACCTATGAACATAAATCAATTCATTTTGGACACAGAAGAAACCTAAATGATGATGCTGCAGAAGATGCCACAGTTCCACTGATCCATTGTCCACTTCCTGTGATCTATACAACATTTTATGCGAAAAGGTTTCTATGACATTCAGCTGTACCAACTAATGAACTTTTTACTGGTTTTGCAAGATGTTAAACTCTACAATCACTTTACTGTAGTAGCTGTTGCTGAGGGATTTCTCAACTGAATGTGTGTGTTCTCTCGTCTCTGTCATTAAGTTTTGCTCCACTAGTTTAGTTTTTCCTTGTTTTTTGTATTCTCAAATGTATTTAGACAATTTCCTTCAAAACTTTCAACATCTGATTAGTTTTGGCTTACAAAGTGTCAGCCATTCACTCCCCTTCAATCTGCCATCATTGTCAAAATAAAAAGTCAAAAATGTCACATATATCAGATACTTCAGCACAGATTGATGTAAAATCAAATTTTTTGGCCATTACATCAAGTATTCGATAGCTGCAGTGGCTATACATAAGATTTATGGAGAGTTTGGATTTCTTTGTATATCAAAAAATGGGGAGAAATATTGGATAACCCTAACCCCTGTGTTTGTGACTTTTCTGACTAACCTTTCTTATTCAATGTTAAAAAATGCAATAATCTTTGTATTTGTTTTAAAGCCTAAACCTAAGTGGGGAATTGTGTTGCTAAAACTAGTTGAGTAACCTAAGAAAACAGAAAGAGAAGCTAAAAGCAAACATAAAGATAATGTAAAATTCAAGGAAGTTAGAAAACTTCAGCCATAATTTTGTAGGTCCCATGACTTTGTTCCATTTTTACTCTGCTGTTCTAAAAAGGATTTTGTCACTTGTTCATAGATTACCACATTTATCATCAGTCTCATATTACTTTGACTGCTACATCAGGGACTGATAGTTTTTGCTTATCTAAGAGACACTATGTCCCATTTCCACCAGTAGGTTCAGGTCGTTTCGGGACAGTTTGGTGCAGTTGGGATGGGTAAATCCTGATCACTGTTGCGTTTCCACAGCCAACCATACCTTAACCCAGTAGGCAGCATATCAGCTGGATAGCAAGAGATGCATCAGCATTTTAATGGTGTGACATATACCACCTGGTCAACAATGCCAGTAATAATTCATCCTGAGAACCAACAAATAGGCTTATCAGATGTTTCCATCTAATGCTGCCATGAAACATTACATTCAAAACTGCAAATGAACCTCACAATAAAGAATCAGGGGATTAAAGTCATTAAGGTCAATTTTGAGGACTGTTAACATTTGCAACAATCCATCAGGTGTTTGTTTTGATGTTTGGAATCAACATAGTGGGAGACCAGATTTTTTCATCTTAATAGTCATGAACCCATCTGTAACTACAGAATGATTCACCTGACATTCCGGTTTGTAATTGTCTAACAGGTTAATGTTTTCTGTTTAATTATGTGTATTATTTAGGGCGCAATACTTTTGGCTTGACAGTGGGTGTGTCCGAAACTAGTGACTAGCAGGTGTTCTGGATTTGCAGGCTTTCGTTTTTATTCACTCTAGATTTTCTTTTACTTTGTCTACTCCATATCCTTGAACAATGTCAAGTGGTCTCCTTCCGTCTGCTATAAAAAGATCCCTAAAGCACTTCACTAACCATGTGTTGCTGCAGGACAACGAGTTTGTGTCAATTCGACCTTTAGTCACTTCCAAGGGAGGTCACAATAAAAGCCCACAAGCTTGACTAACAGCATGAATTTCTTACTTACAGATCTGACCTCTTGGCTCACCCTTCGGTGTCAGAGATAATTAAATGTTTTTGCACCGTATGGCATTCATTAATCTTAAGTGGAAGAGTGTGTGTGGATGTGTGTGTAAACCTGGATGAGTTAAGACTACATATGAGTCCTGTTTTTCCTTTACCTTACTTTCTTCCTCTGTTATCAACCCATTTCCCTTTTATTGATGTTATTCAAACAAATTTAAATAACTACCAAGATACCCAAACTCTGTTTCCATGTTTACATTAAGCATGCTGTAGTGTGACTGATTGGCGAAAGACTAGGCTTTTTCTTTTTTAGGTTTTAAAAAAAGCCCTTTCATTATTCCTGTAGTGGTAAAAGTGTAAGCCTTTGTGCTGAATTAAAACATATATTAGCTCAGCAAGACTATCACTCCACACTGAGGAAGTCAGAATAGAAGCACTGACACTTTATTTGATAAGTACATATATGCGTATGTCTAAATCTAACATTTTGTTCCCTATAAAAGAGGAAATGAGTGAAGATAGTTTGCCTGTGGGCACATAGGAGTTTCACATCAGTGGCTTGCTTATTGCATATTTTTACATAAGCTGCTGAGATTTAAAATTTGCACAAGTCACTACCATGATCATTGAGCTTCAGGAAAAAAAGACACAATCAAACACATTTGTTTCATTTTTGATGTCCATTTTTCTGCAAGAGAACCAAAATAAATTCACCTAATACACAATTCCCCATTCTTCATCGGAAAGATATTAAAAACAAAATAAACTTGATATCACGTTACTTTAAGGTACCTGGTTGTTTATCCCACAATCAATTTGATTATAACATGTTTCACTGGTTTTTATTTATTTATTTTTTTTAACTATCAAACAGAATGTAATGGAGGTGCCACATTTTAATTTACATTTTGATTCAATTGGTTTCCCATTTGTTTTTCTAATTACCAACTCTAATTTAAGCCTCCCTGTGAATTTTTGTTGTGGCAATACTAATCTTCCATGTAGTGTAGTAAGCGTCCACACCGGCTGTTGCCTCAGCTTGTTCGATCAATAAAGCAATCATGCATACACCCAAAATGTTAGTTCATTTTTTCTGTGGATTTTGAGCAAATTAAACTAAATAAAAAATGTCACTAAAAAAAGCCCTATTTCATTATATTTACTGACTTTCCTTGGTTTTAAAGTACAAAAACAAGTAGAGGTCATTAGATCTGAGCGGACTGGTCCGCTTGCTGGTTATAAAACAAGTAGATGAGGCGTCATTATAGTCCAAGCTGTCTGCTTCTCTGATTGGTCGCTGACAATGGCCTCTGATTAGCTGATTGATTTGATGGCTGTCATGCTTACAGTAACTTCATGTTCCAATCCTGTCTGCCCATTTGATGGCATTAGTTTGCTCAGTTGACACTCAGTAAGAAGCAAATATAGGACTTTTGCAAAAGTTTGATTATTTTATTTGTCGTTTTTTAGCTCCTAAACTCACCTTTTATAAAGGGTCTAATCATTGCACCATTCTCTCTCTTACACGCATACTGCAGTACACACCCCACATGGAAGCAAGCCAGAAGCAGCAGAGCCTCACGGAAGAAGGAAAGCAGCCAAATACAAGGAGAGTTTGTCACGTCTGTCTGTAGGCTGTGACATTAACACCTAGAGATGATTAACTCCCTGAACTCATCCTTCCTTCAGTATTTATTGGCTACCAGAGCGTTTTGAGCAAGGAGTGACCATGTAGTGATATATGTAAAAAAATAAAGTGTGCAAAGCAATAGCTCATCCAAATCTAAAATATGACCTCTACTCATTATCTCCCATTTAATCCTTTGTCTATATTTTTCTAGAGTTCTCTCATTATTAGATGACTCTCTTACATCTGACTCATCCTCTCTGCAGGCAATCTCTCTCAAGTGCTCTCTGTAGGCCCTGTGTCTATATATCTATGCATATTCCCCTGCCTTCATCCGATGGGACTCTCTGATGCCGCTGTCACTTTTGCATGCTGGCATTTAGCCCGAGGGCTCCTGGTACGATCGCAAGCAGCCACTGCACTTGCATCCTCAGAAGTTTATTTATCTTGCTTTATGATGATCATTGGAGACTCTCTTGGCTATGGGTACAACAAGGCAGGATCAAAACACACACACACACACACGAATGCAGTCTTCCCTCTATCTGATATACTAGTGTGTGTCTCTGAAAACAGCTTGTTCAGCACTGTTCACATATGTACTGCAGTCCATTGATCTGCCACTTTATTTAGCTCTGTCTAACTTTGCTTTGGCCCTGACTTTGTAAATTAAAGTGCCAGGAAGTAACTATTAACTGTGCTTACTGTGATCCTGCCTGTCAGCGTTCACCCTTTCTTAATGACCCCTTGTTTGGCCAATAATTCCTCAGTGCTTCTTCCTCTTATCATCTCTTCCTTTTCTATTCTAGCTGCACAGGCATTTAACGGCTTTGTTGATATAACTGGCTTCATCTTCCCATTAAATAAACAATACCCTTGGTGTGGCTGTGCACATTTTCTTCCTCTGCATCTCAGCAGGCTCCAGGTAACATTGATTGCTATTTAATTTATTGTGTATTCCTGAAATCAGTGTAGCATGTACGTGTATGTTTCTGATGATAATCCCATTTATGTGCTCAGACTCAACACCGCAAGTGCTCACCCCTCTGAAAGAGCGAGATAAGGGCTGAGCTGAGCATCATGGATAGTCACTTTTTATGATGTGGCCAACAAGCCATTAAAATCAGAGCAGTAAACAATGATTAAAAATGGCTAGAAAGCGAGCTACAAACCCTTAGCACATTACACTAAAATGAGATATTTGTTCTTGCCTTAACTCACTCCATTTCACACACACCCCCCCACACACACGCACACACACACACACCAGAGTTACTCATGGTTGTTTGTAGTCCTATCTGTCTCTTTTCTTATCAGTTTCCTTCTTTCTAATTCTCTTAGCTCCTCCAGAAGCTGATCAAAGACAGTTTTATGAGACTGTATTAAGAGGCAGCGACAGAGTCAGGGGAGATTAAAGATGGACTGATGAGAAATGGGAGCAGACAGACAGCATATCTGCAGAACAACTGAGGCTCAGTGAATTGGAGAAAGAGCTGACGAAATACATATAACAACGACAAACACTGCTGGGAAAACACAATGTCATGTCTAATCAGACTGATTGGCAATTTGGAAGCTCCAGATTTCCGAGGCTTTGTTTGCTGCTGGTGTGGTCAAACCAGGGTGCATCACAAATTGCTTCGATTTCTGCTGCCAAAACAGTTCCCATAGCAACCACTCATTCATCATGTAATCTATTAGAACAGAGTAGCAACAAACACCTGAAAATTGTCAACTTAACTCGTATTGTTGTCTCTCTTTCTCCATCTGCACTGTGTCGTCTGCTTGTGTCTGGATGGCAGCGTGACTCTCCCGTGTCTTCTGGACGGGCTGTGATAATGGGCACTGCCTAGCGTTAGTAATCCTCACTTTGACTACCCTCTCTGGATAATGCATTGCAATCATAAGCCTGCAGTTCTGCTGGGCATGCCAGTAAACAAGAAGCCAGATTCAAATAGCTGGAATAATGATTCCAACATTGGCCTTGCTGACAGCACAACTGATATCTGTTGCCAAGGACTCTTCCTCTTCTTTGCTTGGGCTTAAAAGGCTGCTTAGCACAACTCTCAAAGCATTACTGAAGGGAACAAGCAAAAATTAATAGACATGCAGAAAGAAGTGAATAAAAAGTTCGACTGTGGAAGAAGGCTGAGCTGACCTGGAGGACATAAAGGATTTTAGGTTCAACTGGATGGATGTCAAAATTCAGGCAAGCACCATGGACAGAAGCCATAGAAGAGAAGAATGTGTATCTGCAGGGATGAAATGTTTGTAATATAAAGGGTGTATGGTGTGCTGCATCCATGATGACAAAACATAAGCCAGAAATGGTCATGGCTGCAGCAAACTATAAGCTAGACTTGTTAAGGAATGTAAATGAAATTGTCAGACAGATGAGCTGTTCTGTCTCCTTCCCTTCCTCCTGTGTAGCTATCATTCAGTATATGAAAGCAACCTGCATGCATACTCATATATATTCATCCCACATTGCCCTGACCTGAGGTTCTCAAATAACAGTTTTCACGGAGCAGTTCAATGAGATACCAAGAACCAAGGAGAAGCAATTTCCTCATATTTTACCCTCCTCATCATCCACAAATCCTTTTAAAAAAACACCCCTTTAGTCTTGTAATTTCTGTTAAACATAAAAATGTATTTCCCACTCTTAATCACAAACCATGCCCACTTCTTTATGGTTTACTTAGCAGTTAGAAATGTAAATATGTTTGAGTAACCTGCATAAAACCTGGCAAAATTAATCCAGTTGTAAAGATGATGAAATACAGTTAAACTGGTATCAGCAGTGATTACATTAGGAGTTATCCAAGAGACAGAAAATACTCCTGTAACTGTTAATTATTGTTTTAATCATTTAAACGTTACAATTTTCTGCCTGTATCCATTTAAATGTGATATTTTGAATTTCTTTATTCATAAATGTGTTTAAGTGTTTCAGGCTTTGGTAATGTAGGCCAGAAAAAGCAAAATGGTAAATGGTCCACACTTAAATGGGGGAAAATCACTTCTATTACTTTAACTAGGTCCTATAGTTATTTTCATTGTGCTTTCCCTTTAACCCATTCACACATGCACTCATACAGTGTCATACAGTGTTTCTCATTATATATTTATATATTTAAACTATGCAACGTTAGAATCACATTTCAATGGGCATACTGGGAGCGATGTAAGGGCCTGCAGTCCATCACCTGAGCCACTGCCACCCCTTAACATATTAGAGAGGACTTTTTGGCAGTTAATTAAATGGCGGATAATAATAATAATAAATTTTAGATGAGCCCTAGTTTAAAAGTCTTGAAAAGGCTGGCTGAGGGAACTTCATTATTGCATTTGAGGCAGTTTTGGCATACTATAAAAGCAATTAGTCAAAATGTACTTTATGACTGCTACAGAAATAATGAAGCATTATAGAGGTGGAGTTGGAAAGGACAGAATGCTATTAGACCTTTTCCAGAGATTCCCTGCAGGGTGAAAGAAACCAGTAAAAGACATGAAAGAAGAGGCATGAATACAATTACACACAGGGACTGTGATAATAATAAATAAACATCTTAAAATATTAATCAAATATGCATGAATACAGCCAACAAATAATTCTCACAGGCTTTCAGTGTGTGTTTGTTTATGGCGCTGTGGTATGTTGATTCATAGTCGCCCATTGTTCATCATTATGCAATTTCCATCTGATGAACTAAATATGTCAAGAATGATAGAAAACTTGAGCAGAGGAGAAAACAATGAGCACATACACATAATAATGAAGTGAAATGGTGTTTGGAGAAAGCTGGCCTGAAAGTAAAAAGAAGAGCAAGTGAAGCAGAACTAACAACACTGGCAAAATAAGGTTAGTGTTTAAAGAAAAGTCAGAAAATTGAACCAGATTTTAGGTTATGTTGCTCCATAAATGTGTACCTGCTAGCAAAAAACTAACAGGAAAGTTGAGCTCCACAGGATGCTTGTCAATCTTAAAAAAAAAAAAAAAAAGAAAGAAAAACAGACATCCTCTTCTTCACCCAGGTTAATGGAGAATCTTTCTTTTGTCACTTGTCTTTGCAATGGTGTTTCACTGAGGGGATTATCAGCATTGCAAATAATAAGACACCTCGCTCACAGTGAGACAAGGAAGCCATGGAAGTGAAAATTTAAAAAAACAGAGGGCAAAGAAATAAAGCAAAAATAACACTGTTGAGTAAGTTTGTGACAAAAGTTTTTTTTAAATACTAGAATGCTTATTCTATCACTCCTGTTAATAAAAACAAGTGGTTTTGAGCAGAACAACAGTCCAAACAACTGTTGCAGGAAAACATCCTCTTTAAAGCTTCATTATTTATTTTGGAGAAAAAAATTCTCTTTACCACAGCTCCACGAATGCCTGCTAATCAGCTGCTGGACCTCAACAAACCTTAAGCAGTCTAAACACTCATTTACCAACAGCTGACTTAATTGTTCAGGATCAGCAAGAAGCCATTTGTTCATTCATGCAACTAAGGAGAGCATTAATTTTAGAGTGATTGATCAGGGGACTGGATTAGCCCCTTATCAACCTTCATGCTGCTGATTAGTCTCCAAGGGCAACCTGAAATTCATCAATCGAACTGAAATCAGCAGCTGTTGATTGATGCCTGTATCCTTGCAGCTGTATTGACTTCCAATCAAGTGCTGCTGTCACATTTGTTAATATAATTTGGATTCTGACCACTTGCAGGTTGTGTGGTAGTTTACAAATGCATGTGGGCAAAAACTTAAGGATTCTGTACACACAGCAGCATTTCTGTGATGTCTATTAATTCAAGCAACTTGACTTCTACATTTTAAAGCTTGCAGCTTGACTAAATTGGCCCAAGATACAATCTGACATTTTGATTTTAGAGATAAAACTAAAGAAATTATACTAAATAGATTAAGTTTTGCTCTGGAAAATGGTTCAGTCGTTTGCTACATCATTCATCATGTTGCAGTAGATGACTCATATATGATACACTCTAAAGTAAAAACAACTAGGAGGGTGATGCCTGCAGTACCAGCTGGGTGATAATCAGTCTGACTGGGGAAGCAACTCAGATGCCTGATGCCAGCAAATGTTCCCAAAAGGGGAGCAGATTGTCTGATTGATTTCTATTACTTATTCTCTGTCTAATTATTTTGCTGTCCATTACTCCCAGCTGTGGTGTGTGTGTAGGAGGGAGTGACTGCAGAGTACACATCCTCAGTCCTGTAGCAGGGGTGGTGTCATGTTGCAGCTGAAGTGCGGTCCTGCAGCAGAACCCACATTGCAAACAGAGGATTAAAAGAGCTGTGTTTAAACTTTATTCTAACATGTGTTTAATTAGCACACACACTGTATAAATGCGCAGATGTCTAATTTCTGACCTAAAAACCCTGATAAACTGTTGTCAGACACATATGCCTGAAATGTGTAGTGTGAAGGGAAATGTTTTGTGCCTGAAAAAGTTGTCAGCACAGCAGCATGTAAATCTGTTAAATGTTGAAAAAAATATGAAGTGGTTTATAAGTAAAAATTTAAAGGCCAACAGTTGCAACAATAAAAAAAACAGTAGGGCGTCCTACAATTTTTTTTGATCTGTAAACATCATTTAACTTTATTATTAAAACCACAAATTTCTTTTCAAAATAATAACAACAATAACAACAACAACAATAATAATAATAATAATAATAATAATAATAATAATAATACTAAACTGTTCAGATATCTTCCTCATGGGTTAATATTTGGTTTTCAGTTCTAGAATACTCATATTTATCTAATTTGCCATCTCACATCCCTCTCACTAGCAGCTGTGAATGTGGATGCCTTAACACCTCTCATCATTGTCAACCAAGCAAGTTTTTACCCAAGTTTGGGTAGTTTTTTTTCCCCAAAAAAACAATGTCTCATGACAAATCTGACAACGTGTTGGAACATGCTGCACTGTTAGAGAAACCTACAGTCCCCGACACCTCTGTTACATTTTAAGTTAGCTACTGAAAGCAATGAGTAGCAGTATTTAAATTAAGGTGAAATATCACAGCACAGGTGTCACACGTGCGTGTGTGTTTTTCCACATTTTTTATAAAAGTGCCACTGTGGAGAGAATTAAACTGCAAAAGAATTATTTAAATTTTAGTGATAGAGATTTTCACCGTGATGCTGTTTATGTAAAACAAAAACAAACCATATATATATATATATATATATATATATATATATATATATATATATATATATATATATATAAAGCTGAATATCTTTAGTTTGCAAGTAAAAAGAGATTCTTGTTGTTATACTTGATTTATACTTGACATCCATAATGATTTTACTTTTTGATTTGACGGCAGATTTAGCCTTGAAGGAAATCACACCACTCTTTTATGGAATGTAATTCTTTTAGCATAAATCAGGCTGGACTCCTAATAGACTTTGGCACAGAGAATTTTCAATATCTTCTTATTTAGTCCCTTGTAAACAGAATGATGCACTGTATTCCTTTTGTTTCCAGTCATCTGTATAAGTAACACCAGATTTTGATGCACAGAGGAAAAGGCTGTTCTCATTAGGCTCTGTATCCACGAGGAGTTGGCCCAGATAAACCTGCACAGTAAGTCTTTCCCTGAAGAGTTCCAGTTACTGTGCTAGATATGCAAAACCAAGCCAGCAAAGAACTGAAAAAGATCAGTAGTAGGAACATTTAAATTCTGGTGTTGTTCAGGGAGCTGCAGTCCAATTAACCCCACCCAAAATTGATGTTTATAACTGAGTTTGGTGGTCAGTTACTGAGGGTCTGAAAGCATTACATACTTGAGCTTGACTGATGTAATGGACTTGGCATTACAGTAATACTGTAGTAAATCCTTAAGCAGCACGTGCTGTGGAAAAGGAAGTGCATTTGGCCAGATACTCACTGTATACAAACACATGGAAATTGGTGTTTTTATCATGTTGGGGACCATAAAAGGGACTATTAACCTCACCATAATAGTTCAAGCGTGAACCATATATTTGACACAAATCTGAATATTTTTTAATAAATTGTTCTAAAATCAGCCTTTGCAAATTCCTTTATTTTCAACATTACCTTTTCTATTTTAAAGATTACAAAATGTTCCATGACATATAGTTATAACTGCAGATTTATATGACATCTTCTGTATTTGATCTCCTGACTCTAGTGTTGCTTGGCGTCTGTGAACCTTTTAAATGTATGTTTTTCTAAAATGTTATCTTCTGATTCAATGTGTGTCCTGCAATGCAAATACCCATCTAAAACAAAAAATCTTCATACTGCCTTGTGCTTTATATAAGCAAAGATGGATGTCCTTAACAAACTCTGCTTTAAGTTTTTAAATTAATTTACATATGTTTTTAAACATAATAGGAATAAAGGCGACTTCAACAAGCAGGTTTTTACATACACTACCAGTGAAAAGAATGGACACACTTTCCCACTGGATTTAATAGAAAAGTCTGTCCAAACTTTTGACTGATAGTGTACACATGCTATACTGTATGTGCATTACAGTAAGGTTAAAAGGTATAAACCAAGATTGAGCAGCAGAGTTGAGTATGTGGGTTGCATTAATGAAAAACATGGCAAATCTTCTCTGCCAATGCCAAACAGCTCATTCTGCTCTTGAGTTTTATTTGGAGTCATTTATTGGAATGGATGAATGAAGTCTGAATAATGAAAACATATTGGCAATTTAACAGTTTATTAATTTAACAATCAGGGACCTTAGTAGCATGTGGAAGAACCATATACAGCCACAACAGCCTGGATCTTCCCCCCACGGCTGTGGAATGACATGCCATTCTTCAACCAGCATTTGTAGAAAGTCAGCCAAAGTGGTTGTGTTGGTCCCACTGGCATGATCAGCACAACCAAGCTGATCCCACAAGTGTTTAATGAGGTTGAGGTCTGGACTGCAGACAAGCTATGGAAGCAGTCTCTCTGACAAACTCTGCTCTGGAGGAGGTGAGGGTTGTCATCTTGGCAGATAAAATTTGGCCCCACATTGATGTTGCCTCCAATGATGACAAACCTTGTTTTTCCAGTAAGGGAGATGCCGCCCTGCACCATCACACTGCCTCGTAAGCTAATACCCTATCAGCAATCTTCTCCACACTTGACCCTATGATCCAACTGCTGTAGGCAGAATCTGTACTCATTGCTGAACATAATGTACATCCACATTTCCAGGCTCCAGCGCACATGTTGCAGACACAAGTGCAAACAGGCATGAAGCTGAAGGGTAATATTGGTAGTCAATGGCAGAATAAGCTGTTTGTCATTGGCAGAGAAGATTTGCCAAGTTTTTCATGGGTACAAACCACATATGCAACCTAGGAGCTTAAACTGAAGGGACCTGTACGACATTTTACTCTTAAACACTGCCAAGAAGCATGGTTACAACAAAGAAATAATCCACCAAACACAAGTGTTTAATACTTTTGGTTTTAAGTTTATTACAAAAATTTAATTCATTTTCAGTGTGTAAGCACAAGGAAATAAAAAATAATTCAGCAAAATGTTTTAATAATGTTTAATGCTGTTTGGTTATTCTTGTTTCCTGAATTAAAGTGCAATGTGCTTTGTCAGGAAGACATTTTTTTTTAACCCTATATGACATTTGAAAAAATTTGTTTACTATGGTTGAGGCTCTGAAAGTATTGGGTTTGTTTTATAATAATAATAAAAATAATAATAATAATAATAATGATGATAATAATAATAATAATATTGTATTAGATTTCTATAGTGCTTTTCCAGGCATTCTAAGCTATTTACAGCAAATCCATTAGTCATTCACTCTCCGTTCACACCTGGTGGTGAGAAGCTACGTGTGCAGCCACAGGTGCCCTGCAGGCTGATGGAAACATGGCAGCCAATCCATGCCAGTGATTCCTCTGGCCGCCACGAACATTCATACACCAGCAATACTGGCACTGGGAGATGGTGAAACTATCTTGCCCAAGGACACAACGGCAGATTGATTGGGATGAAGCTGGATTCGAACTGTTTTGTCTCATTGGATGACCTGTTCTTCCACCAATCTTTCACACACAGAGTTTACACTAATCCTGCATAAATATTCATAAGATATACAGAAATGTAAAACTCACCTTGGTCCAGAGACTTGGCAGGAGCCCAGCTTTTGAAGTAGTCATCCTGCATGGAAAGACAAGAAACTGGGTTATGAAAACACAACCATGCAGAGAATTCCATTGGATTATTCTGCAGTCCAGACTACACAGACAGCCTGTCCTCCTTTCTTTACTTTTGTACTTTCATATTAATATTTTGTAAAAAAAAATATGACTGCAGCATAAAAGAAAAGACTGTGTCAGCTTTAAGATTGTTTGGACATTTAAAAATAGGGTATAAATATAGAGAAACCTGCAGGCGACACACCGGGGAATAAAGACAGCTACAGGCTCACAACAGAAATTAAGTAGGACAAAACATTTAACGTCAACAATGACGGAGACAGATAACAGAGAAAAACATTGAATTATATTCTGTGTTCCCCTATTGAGTGTCATATTAACATTTATTAGCTATTGTTCCCACATTCTTATTTGAAAAAGCACAAATCGCAACTGATACTAAAACAAAACATAGCATGCTTTTTTTTTTATGGTAAACTGAGTCAAGAAGAGATTTGGATTTATTTAGCAAATGCTGTCTGATTCATCATTCTGTTCTAAAGACCAATTAAAATAACACTGGGAAAATGAAACAGCTTGATTGCTGCATTAAAGCCTCACGTGCATCACACTTACAAATGTCAAGACTGCTAACAGTCTATCATATAGATCAGTCAACGCATTGATGAAAGCAGATGTGTTATACTGTATATGATATGTTTATTGAGTGATTAGTCACTTGTGGAAACATCAACAGAAGAAATAGATGTAGATTTCAGTAGACAATTCTGTGTGGTGAACAGCTTTAAATCGGGTCATATCACCTGATGTGTGACGTAAAATTAATTTGAGCCTGGCCTGTTTTGGTAGGTTGAAAAAAAAGCCATTGATATTGTGTGATTTATGTCATGTTGCTTTCCTTACCTCATCAGTAGACACACTAACAATTTTCCATTGTAAAATCCCAACATACATATTCATACAGAATAAATCCTTCTCAATCATTTCTTACAACCCAGTAGACAAGGTTAATGCTTATAATGGAGAAGGTCACAATGAGGTAACATACACACAGAGATTTGTAAGGGCAGCATCTGCAGCTTAAATATTACCCAGAGTGGAACATATTTGTGTCAGCAGGGAGTGAGCCTGTGTCACTGACACAATCTTAACCAGGGGGGTAAGGTAAACAATGGGAGACTACACATGAAACAGTTCTATAATAAAAATATGATCTATTAATATAGTATCTGTTCTATCAATAAAAACTGCCAACATTTAAGCCCGCAAAGACTAATTTGAACTGAGGAGATAAAACCTAATTATCTTCTCCCTGTGGCTTGAACTTAATGCATGCCCCAACTTATTTTGTTTCTTTTATTTCATATCTGTGCCTCCTGCCAAGTCTCTGTTGTAGCCTACATTAAAAGTTCCATATTGTCATTTCTATAAAATGTGTTAATCATTTAGAACAAAACAAATACATGATTTCACACTGGCAATTTAGCCTTTTTTTTACTCTTCTGTGCTCAAAGTTCATAATATTTGAGTTACGTCCAGTAACTACCTTCACCTTCACACCCCAGGAGAACGAATTTGTAAGCTACAACAACTTGGCAGAATGGAATTTCAATATATGTTGCAGGCTGTGTAAGACCATTATTTCGGTGATAATTAGGCAGGTTTATTATTTTTAACTGGACCATAGACGTCAGCCCTCACTGCGGGATGGAGAGTGAGCTGCCTGCTGTGTCTTAAGAGTCTGGTAAAAATCGATCAGTCTCATCTCTTTTTGTTGGGAGGTATTCTCTGTTTCAAAGCCTTCAAGTGAAGTGTGTGTTGGTGTAAAGATAAAATGAAATGCACCCACTCATAGGGCCCTGAGAGCAGCATCCTGCATGTTGACCAGTGTTGTGCTCCAGTGAACGGCAACTGGTGTGTATTGGCTTCAATAAATAAATGCCAATTAAATTGTTCCTTCTGCCCAAAATACAGATATTAGTAGGTTTCTTGAACTGCAGAACAGAGGTTGGTTGGCCAGTTCTTATTTTTCAACAATTTTGTTGTGTTCTCCCCTTGTATGCGTGGATTCTCTTTGGGTACTGCCCCAACACACCTGATTCAAATCAAATGGCTCCAACAGCTTGTTGTCAAGTTCTGCACAGTGACAAATTAATTTCAGTCAGGTGTATTAACACAGGGAAACACCTAAAAGCTGCAGGGCAGTGGACCTTGAGGACCAGAGTTGCTCATCCCTAAATAAAGTCATTGAGATTTATTTTTGTCCTTATACATAAGTCAGATCAGGTTTTAGTAGTTTAAATAACCTTGAGCTCTACTTCCCAAAATTAATCTTCTACTATACGTTTTTTTTTTATTTATTTTCAGTATGTCAGACATTGACATTAATAGATAGATAAGAAATTTTATTATTTCATTCAATACATTATAAAATACAATATTATAATGTATAATATTATATCTTATTATAATACACCAGCACCTTGTTTAAAGGTAGAAAATATGACTTCTATAAAACCACTACAACATGATTTTAATATGCTGATATATAGCACACTTTGCCTGACCAGAGATCAAACGGGCTATGCATTTAAATCAGTAATACCTCTACAACTCTTCGACTAAGCCTCTAACAAGTCTCTGATAAACACTGCAAGGTCTGGGACATCCACACAGGGACTGAAATATGCTTCATAACAGTCTGATTAAGTTAAAGACAATGACTACACTTACCTCCGCTTCCTTTAAATGATTGCAGAGAGCAGCGAAGAATTGAAGGGAGAGAGAGAAAAGAAAGAAAGAAAGGTCAGTAATTACAGCACAGGATGCTATGTCTGTCAGATTTGTCATAATCTTATATTACTCATTCTGAATACTGAGCTCAACTCTAGAGATTCTTTAAAAGTGAAACTGAATCAGAGGGTGGTAGAATACCAGAGAATTCACACATACACGTATTCACACTTAAAGCCTTATGAGATAGCCTTATTTGATGTGGCATATAATTTGAAACACAATGAGGGCAAATTGTTCAGGCAGAGTAGGAGCACAGCAGAAAAGAAAGAGAGCGAAGAAAGAGCTGAAAAAGGGCCTGGAAGTTGTGCAATAATACAGTCAAGAGGGGAAAATGATATATGAGTTTATCATCTTTTTTATTACACTATGAGAGGGCATGTAAAACTGTCAACTAGAGAAGAGATAAAGTGTAATAACCTGCATGTGATCTATAACTGAAAAATACCCATTTTAATCACTTGATGATTCTTAATTTTCCTTTTATTCAAATAGTAAATCTCTACATGAGAGAAGAGAAGAAAAACGGATACAGTGGAATCTATATAAAAAATACAATAAACAGACCTAAGTACTGCAGCTTTAGAGTATAGCAAATTTGCATCATAGGTTATTTTTTTTTCCATTGTCTTCGTAGCAATTAAATGCATAAATCTTATAAAGCTGTAACTCAGGAGGAAGAGCAGTCGTCTTTCGACTGGAAGGTAGGCGGATCGATTCCAGGCTTCCGCTGACTACATGCCAAAGTGTCCTTGGGCAAGACACTTTATCCCATGTTGCCTCCTGATGTGCCTATTGGGGTGTGAATGGGTGAAAAGCGCTATATAAGTACAAGTCCATTTACCATTTTCTATACTGGTTATTCCAATTCAGGGTGGCAGGGAAGCTGGAGCCTATCCCAGCAATTAGCAGGCAAGAGGCAAAGTACACCCTGGACAGGTCGCCAGTCTATTACAGGGCAATCTTATGAAATGTGCACTGCAAATGAATAAAGTAGGGTTTTATTTATAAGGCAGTATGAACCATCTGAAAGCAAAAAGCAAAACAAAACAACAACAACAACAAAAGAAACAAGCAAATAAGCACAATTTTGTTTAAGTCAGTGTCTTCTTTGGTGCACTGTTGCACAGACTGCAGAGCCTTCATGGACACATCAGTGATTTGTAATGTCAAGTGCCAACTTTATTTTGACCTGCAGCTACAACCATGTTGTTTGTACAGGAAAGAAAGAAGCATCATCTAACAGCAGATAGAAGTATACTACTCTATACTACAAGCTGAAGTTACTCAACTTTCTGTGTTGCTGCTAACCCAATTATTATGCATCCTAAGTCACAGAAATGACCTTTCTTTGCAAAAGTCCCCTATTAATATTTCAGTGCTCGTCTCTTAAGCATTAACTGCCTGTTTAGCTCACTGCGAGACTGCCACAATGTCATTCAAACCTTTTAAAGATATTACGAGGGGATAAAACAGTCTTGTTATCATATCCTCTTTGATGGAGCTGGTGCTGCAACGTTCAGCAGTGACAGTCACAGTGAACAAAAGCAAGAAAAGTTTCCAAGCAAAATTGGGAACTATTTAACTACTGTACATCTTTTTAAAGAGTTCAATTAAAGATCTATTTAAAAAGTAGCACAGCAGCTGTCAGTGAAAATGATGCCATTTACTGAGCAATGGCTCAGTTTTAATTACAATTAATCGCATGACTGTGCTTAGGCACCCTTGTGCTGAAATAAGCAGTTCCATTAGGTGATGCTTTTGAACAACTATGTGATCAAGTTAAAGAGTACGATGGTGTTCAATCAGCCTGCCCAGGGGAAGAAGAGAGGAAACTGTCAATGAGAAAATGCAGAGGTAAACTACAAATCAGTAAACTGTACATGAACCCCATAACTAGAGACAGAGCCAGAGTTGTAACTTCACTATATTATAAAGCCTTTTGGTTTGCTACAGAAAATGTTTGTGATATAAATAAACATAATATAACCATATTTAGGCCTAATTTTGCAGGTGTCTTCGTCACGCTCCCAGAGCGTCAGTCAAGCTATGGACAGGTGAAAAGCACATCTGAGGCTGTCCTTTTTTATCTGATACCAGAACTTTAGCAAAAGACCCTTTTCTGTTTTCTGTGGCTGTGGGGTGGGATCTTTGTCGACTGAATTAGCTTCCCCCAGATGCCATTTGATCTCATCTGATTGGTGTTTGATGGAATGTTGTCATGCCACAGGGCAACAGCATTCCCTTTGTCATTTACAGACCACTTATATACAGTATTGGATAATAATTTGATGGGGTAGCAAGTCGCATTTTGTACAATAATTGGGTAATTTGGTCATTTATATTTAACATGGCAATAAAATCATAATAAACAAAAGTTCATGTTTTCAGTTTCACATGAGAACATCATATCCTTGTCTCACAAACCTGGAAGACAATGTTAGGGAAGTTTACATTCTGGCCTTTTTTATATGCATTTATCTTCATATTAATGCAATGATACATATTAATGCTAAGGTTAAGTTTCATTGAGAGTAGTGCCAGACAGCACTCATATTGCATGTTTATAAAGACTCTGCTTAACACAGTTTGACTCTAGGTGAAGGTTAGTTTAGTCTGACTCCAGCTGCAGTCTGCTTGAGGAGAGCGTTAGTTAAGATTATTCTGAACTGTTTTCATGCACGCACTGTCCACATGCTCACTGCTCGCAGGGTTTGGCTGAGAGGCGTGTGGACCGAGATTTAGAGTAGAGTACAAATGCTCTTGGAGGCAGACTCTTGTACTCTGTTGAACCAATTTTCATTTCTGCAGCATAAGGAATGACATGAAAGACAACCGGAACTTTATGGATGGTTTCATTAAGAATTTCCACAACAACAATTATTCCTTATTCTAGTCATGCTTTCAAGACTCGTGACTCAAGAGAACCTAAATCCTTGTGCAGGTGATGTCTTAACTTGTGATATAAATGAAAATTAAAGTAAAATAGCTGTATATAGCTGTAAGAAGAAAAGGGGGGGGGGGTGGGGGGGGGGGGGGGTGGTTGGAAGAGGGCACCATCTCATATCATAAATCACAGGTCCAGCAAACCGAGCTTTACTGCAACTGATTGAC